>NC_063207.1:26760883-26773383 GCF_017589495.1 Alosa alosa
CTGTTTGTGATAAGCGGAGAAACCACAGCATGGATGTTTAACTCTCTTTGGGCACACCTACTGTACAGGCTATTAAACCATGCTCAGAGTGGTTTGGAGACGACATAAAAGAGACTGAGGTTACTCACGTCGAGGTTCCCGTGGGCCGTCCACTGTCACTTTGATTGCACGGTGGTAGGTTGCTACCTGAGGTGGTCCAGTGAAAACTGTGATGGTAAGGGTGAAGCTCTTTCCTAAGTGAGAGAGATAGAGAAGAAGTCAGTATGTGTTCTGGAGACTATGACATGAGCCTAACACGGCAGTGTCAGAATAACTGTGTAAGTAGCATACTGGTTTAAGGAAAAACAATCTGTGAACAATCATATTAATGCTGAAGACATTAACATGTTAAACTTTATTCGACACTCTTGCCAGTGCTTTGGAAGAAAATATGCTGAATAAAAATGAAAAGGGGCATAATCGTTGCTATTAGTTTATGTAGCCTATATTGACAGACCGCGCAGAGCTTAGATGGACAGGCAAAATGTGTCAACAAAATCTTCTCGCGGCATTGTATTCCGGACTGCCAGAGTGGCTGGACGGTCTGCTGTTAAACTCAAGCTGCTAGTACGCGCAGCCAGCCTTCTGTGCACATCGCAACACGGAGGGACACGGACTGCCACTCGCATCCAGTCGCATTCCTCTTCCCACTCCAGTCGCCATTTGAAGAGAGATAAATAAATCTCCTTCAAAGAGATTGTAGGCTATGTGTGGGAAATGAGCGTCTCGGGGTGGAGTAATTGACTGCAGAAATGAAAGGTGCTCTTAATTCGCAGACCGGAGCGTTTTCCATTCATCAGTCTGCAACTATTTAAAGTGTAACATTTACAGGAAAAATGTGAGCGGGCAGGAGCCAAGCCAAGAGGAAAAGAGAGGAACGGGACAAGGTTGGGCAAGAATGTAAGCTATGCGAGATGTATTTTTTTTTCTTTTTTCTAAAAAAAGGTGTGTAAACAGGCAAACCAAAAGTCTGAATTAATACTGAGCCTCAGGGCAGGCTATTTGTTTCTTTAATCCTGAAGTGACTGCACAAAATTACATCCGGAAATGGCTGAAATGAATTAGCTTTCATTTCATAGCCCATGCCATTACATAGGCTACTATACCTCCTACCCTTGCAATTATTACAAAAATCATCCACTGAAATGCTTGATAACAGAGACAACTTTTTTGGTGGCAGTGGAAATGACCGAAATATATCACGATAAATTCCCGTTTTGGATTCACCTGACAGTGATTATTTCAGAAGCAGAATTATGAGGCGCAATCATACACGTTTGGTTACAGAGATGAGGGTACCCATGACTGCGCAACCATTTTTTTTCTTTAATGAACTCACCACGGCCGCTCCTGCCCACAAACCGCAGGTCGTTGAATCTGGCCACCTGGTTCTTCATCACCGCAGACGCGTTCCTCAGCTCCGCCGAATAATTTTCGTCGTTCCCAGCCATCACGGTGACCAAAGTTCCATCAGGAACATCACCAAGGGCGACCACCTTCGAAGATATGCCACAGTCAGGGACAGCATGCGTACAATGAACCAAACACCACAGACCGTAAAAACCACATCATATGCTCACCATCAGGGTTGACTTGATTTGTAAGTTTTATTAAAACTTCTTAAATATTGACTATATTAGATGCAACATATGCAGATGCAGCAATGCAACATAAGCCATCTAAAAAAAAATAAAAAATAAAGATTTGTTTAAAAAAATAAGAAAAAAAAAAAAAAGACAACCTCTTAATACCGAGAACGTAAAATAAGGCCTATTAACCTCATGTAATTGGTTAACACGCCTACGCTGCATATTGCTATGGTATTAAAGGCAGCCAGCATTTATTTAGCTATACTGTGTGCTTGGGGAAATATGGATAAAACTCAAATAATTTAATGCACTGTAGCCTAATTAAATAAAATGGTTATATTCCAAGATCTACACAGATCTTGAAAATTACTGCATTTCAAAATCTCAAGCATGATGACTGATATGCCACAAGGTGTCTATACCCTGACCACACGCCTTTAAAAAGTGTTCAAATAATGTTTTTTTCCAAATATCTAATAAAAGCCTAATAATAATAATAATAATAATAATTTTGTACATGTATTATTCATCTTCAATATGACATAGCCTACCCATCATGTGAGCTACAAATTTATGTGAGAAATGAAACGTTTTTGTTTTGTTTTTTTTTCTCCTGAGGTGATCTGTAGAATTCTGCCAGGTTTCTGCAGAGTTATTTAATGATGAATATTCTGTAGGCTACAGTATTATTAGACGGATTTCTGTACAAAGCAGGCTAAGATGCATCTTTTTTTTTTACTTTTTACGCAATCCAAAGTTTCAACAGTAGTGTAAACACAATTGTTAGTATGATAGAATCTGTGTCAAAGACAGTTTTCAAAATGGTAAAACTGTAGCCTACATTTTAATATTGTTGGATAGTCATTTGCCACGTTAAGTATTCTTTAACTAAATATGTCATAAAAAATATTGCTCACCTTGAAAGCCACAGGTAGGGTTTTGTTGCATCTCCAATGTGAGGGGAGTACGGAGCACAGAAAGTTTGGGCTGTCCGTCCGAACAAGCTCACCGGCGTGGTCCGCTAAAACGTCCACAACAGACCGCGCCTCTGGTCTGGTCCTCAGCGGTCCCGGGGTGCCCATGCTGCCGTTGTCTATCTTGCAAGGGAACGACGTCGATGGCGGCGTGAACCGTCTGGTAGTTGTTGGGTCTACGGGAATATGCATCACAACACCTTTGGTGAATGACACCACACAGACTAAGTCTACTTTTAACTTTTAAAGGATGGTTCTTGTCCTTCCTCTCCGGGGACTCTGAGGATCTACAATGTCCAATGAAGTGACGAAGACCCGTGGGCAGAGCCTCGACTATAACCTATTCAAAGTCCGTAAGCCTTCTGTGAGACACGGGGCAGTTTGCTTGGTTGCTGATTCAATACTGTGCCAGTTGCCTTGTTTCGCTCTGGCTTCAGAGAAAGTAAGAGCTCGCTGTTCCAAGCCTCTCCTCTTGTTTGTAGCGGTTTACTTTTGAGTTACCCATGCAAATGCCAATGCTCTCGCCGCCAATTGCCTCATCGCCTGTGGCTGTATGTACGTGGAACAACTGGCTGTTTAAGTCAATGAAGGTACAGTTATTTCAGTCTTAACAAGGGAGGCAAAAACACTTAAGATTGTGCTATGAATGTCCAAGGGAGGCCACGTAAAAGTAGGTGAGAGTATCGTAAAGTGTTTACAATGTAGGCTGCGTTCAAAGTAACACCGTGAATGTCCAGGTTGGTTTTGCCCAATATACCACTTCTGATGCTATTGAAGCTTCCAGATATTACAAAGTCCGAAGCTTTAAGATTTCCGAGGCACTTGGGTGTTTAGGGTCGTCTAGATTCAATTCAAAAAGAAAGATGTTTGTTGAGTTTCAGACGACGTTTAACGTGTTGACGTCCACGTCAAAACAAAGCGGTTTCAGTAAAGGTCCTCTTGGAAATAGTAATTTGTGCTCTTCCGTCTTAGATGCGAGTATCCTTAAAGTTGCCGACCAGTTGGACGTAACTATAAGTTCCGAGATGTGCTATGAAGTTTGATATTTTCTGAAAAATACAGAAAAACAATCTTAAAAACGTGTAGCCTAATAGATGCGACGTCCCCCTGAGGAGGTCCCAAGACTGAGTGCGCGCTGTAGATTCAGTCGTGTGTCAGAGAGGAGTGCTGAGAGATTATTTACTCAAGTCACTTTAGTGTTTAGTGGTTGGGAGTGTGGCGACGACTTCCACCAATGAATCGACTGGGCTGGGCTATCATTAGACCAATCAAACTCTCCGATTTAGACAGAAAAGCGAAAGCTTTCCAAAGTATCCCTGGCCGGTTGTATGAAGTATGAATTATTAATATTCGTTTTTATTTGTCAGTTTTTCTGTATCTGACTTTGATTTTCCAGAACTGTCTTTCAGTTGTTGATTGACCTTTTAACTTCGTTTGTGTGGAAATTCGATTGTGACTATAGCGTGTCAGAGGAGCAATTCTCGGTTCTTCTTTGATCTATGTTCTTTTACTAAATAATAGCATAATGGCTGGGGCTTCTCAGCAGGCCCATTTGATCGAGATTCCAATAGAATAGCCTACATTGGCCTAGCCTACTATTGTTTTCTAGATTTTGTCTTAAATATTCAGCCCAACTGTCTTACAAATGGCCCTCTGTGAAAGGTTGTTGTATATCAGTCTCAACGACAGAAACTAGGTCTGCTTGCAATCCAGTTAGGACGTAGGATGCATTTCGGACACCGTTGCAGATGCACCCTACCTATGTCATGGATGAGAGATTTTATATTAAAGTAAATCAGACCAACCCCGTGAGAGCATTATCTTTATAGGCTAATAAGGAAAATAAATAGGAAAATAAAACATTTAATTTGGTCTATTTGCGAATTTCCTATTCTTTGACATTAAATTAATGACATTTTCTTTCGGTTTGAATTTAAATTATAGGGTGCTTTGATGTTTTGAGAATTATTTCATGTTTTAAACTCAATAGTGAAACCACAGTGCGAGGGATTTTATAATACTCTTATTGTCGATATATAAATGTCATTAACATGGTGTTTTGCCTAATCAAAGCAATGATTCACATCAGCACATGCCAATCTATTATTATCAATAAAATATCACTATAAAATTAAGAAATTAATACATAACGTTATGGCCTATAACTTAGGGCCTACATTTAAGAGAAATTTCATGAACAGAAATATGCCGTCGACAATCCTAAACGCAGAAACGAGAAACATATTTAATTGTCTTGTCTATCGGTGGCAATCGATTAGTGATGAATGCGAGTAAGTGATGGCAAACCTTGAATTAAATAACAGTATGAAAGATAGGCTATTACCTAGTTGTATAGTAAAATTAGTCCTGTAATCACACCTTGTCTGTAACACCAATTATTAAGCTTAATACCAATTCCAAGGAACACACCCTTCTCCGCCACCTACCTAAGCAGTTCAAACATTTCACCGCTAGTTGGCGCGTTTGTCGTTTAAAACTAGAGCATGGTTCAAGTAAGGATGCTGGATGAGACCGAGGAGGACGGAGAAAAGCGAGGGTGTTTGATGATAAGAGAGAGCGCGAGGGTGAGAAGAGTTAAATGTTGTTAAGATGCAGCTCAGTTAGAAAGAGGGGAATTTGGGAATGGAAATAGCTTATTAAGAGTGCATCATCATCATATTGCACATAGACTATATAGGAAAACGTATTAAATGTTTTTTTTTCTCGCACATATCGATAGTGCACAAGACAAGAAAACACATAGTTATATAATCGTGAGTTTTTGGTCCGTATCAATTGAGCCATGGAAGAGAAGTTATTGCTGTTTATGACGTGATTTTGCAGATTAGGAATATCCACTCAGACCAATCAATGCAAATCAATGCAAGAAATAAAAGACAAAAATAAGAATAGCATGCATATATGTTTATTTAACTAGGCTAATCTAAATTCCATTATGCTAAACCAGGTTCCGCATGTCCCGTGCTAAATGAGGACTTGACTTGACATTGTTTTTATTTAAATGGGAAGATAATGCACTGGATGGTTGAAATGATGTAGAAGTTCATATTTTAAGTGTATGAAAGTATTTTTGCTTTTTGTAGGCAAATATAAACAATTATGATTTAGAGGCAAATTATTCTTGTCTAGCTATGATCGAAACAAATGTACAAAAAAACATTATCTGCAAAATGTACGCTACTTCTGCTTGCAAAAATATATTCCTCTAATCAAACCAGAAAGCTAATGACCTATGCTGTGTTAGCATCTTCATTTTTACCCTCTTGTGGCCAGGTGCTATTCTGAATAATTCAATAAAAATATGTAGCCTAGATACGATACAATGGATTTCTCAGATATTATGAATTATTATTATTATTTTATTTTTTTTTTATCAAACTTTGGCTCAGTATAAGAGCTAAAGTCGTTGTCAGCCAAACTGATGCACATGTACTGCTGATCCCTCAGACATGGGGCAAATGTGTAAATGAGTGCGTGTGTAAGTGTGTATTTGTGTGCGTGTGCTCTTATGTGTTTTTATGATTGTGTGTCGCGGTGCTGTGCCTGTTTGTGTGCTATAGATAGGCGTGGGCGTTGTGGGAAGAGAGAGAGAGAGAGGAAGGGAGGGCTTGGGGTTTTAGGTTTTAGGTTTAGTTTTCTTCATTACTCTGATGCAGGGCACGGTCGACGCCAAAGGCTTGCGGAGTCAGTGGCGGGGATATGGGATGAGAAGATTACCCTTTTACGCATGCCAAGGACGCGACGACCGAGGGAAAGTCGCATGGGTTTATAGTATATATTTAAGTATGGAATGAAACACAGAAGAATTAAGTCAGCTGTAGATCAAAACGTTCCATGTTTTAAAAATATATCCAATGATCGTAAGAAATATATCAATTATGAACAGGATGCCAATTCAGTCATTCATTTCCAAACTGCTCTGAGTCTGAAACCCAGACAGAAATTCTGCTTAGAAGAAAAATGAAATAAAAGTGTTACACAAAAGTGTATATACATACATTTTTCATCTCACCTATATTTTTAGTTAGAAAACGACATGGACAGCGGATGCAAGATATATTTCATTTTAGTTTTCAATGTTCTACATATAATGTATTCTTCACCGAATGAATTACAGATCTGATGCGCACCAATAATACAAACATTATACATAATTAGAAAGAATGAAGAGTTAAAACGATCAATTCATTTGGAACTGCTGATAGTCTTCAAAGTAGGACCACGCAGAGACGTGTCCTTTGTGGGTCTAATGGCTAGTGTCCGCTCTTTTGAGATGTAGTGAAAGCAAGGCCGGGACAACGACATCGGTGATATTTCAGCTCATCTGTTTGTTATTAATATCTAACCACACGCAGAACAGCTCTGCGCGCCCTGTCATATTTAGACCCCTGCATTTCAGCCAGCAGTTTCTACAATTTCAGTCGCACAGACTGGGAGTGGAGAGGCCGCCATGGCCTTGAACGTTTTTTAATGATCCGGGCGGGCGAGGCTGATGTGCAGCCTGACTTGTTCTGTGATATTCAATACATCAAAGCTAAAGGACTTTTTACCCCTATTTTTCATTCTGCACCAACACCAGTGAATTCTCAGATTCGGCATCCATCTATTGTCACCAACACCTCTTGGTAGGTTTGATATGACTAATAAGTTTCTCTGCTGCCACAAGTTTCAACTATACAAGGGGGTAACACACATCATTATCATGCCCTATTTTCTGTCTACCAATCAACAGAGAGGCAAATGTCATGGAGAGGTCTCTTCATTTGCCAGGAGCATTATGTTGTGTGTCAATGTTTTTAGCTGTTTGATATAGCAGGTGCAGTTATTTGATGGACTAGTGTTTTGCCCTACTGTCTTTCAGACACAATATCTGTCACTGATGACTAGAATAGCCTAAATCAGACCTAAGTGAATAATAATGTTCCAATCCAACACATTCTATTCTGTTGTGGCACTGTGCCCTGCCCCATGTACTTTGGTTGTATTTCTTCTTATGTATTCCAAAATGGAAGCAAAGCATTCACATGCTATTTGGAAGGGATGGACGTATAGACATGACAGACTCTGGGTGTGCAATCTTCAGGCTGGTCACAGTCAGTGGTCAAATCATACAGAGAGTAGCTTATGATTTCTGAAGTACTTTGAATACTTTTGGCATTCTCTCTCTCTCTCTCTCTCTTTCTCTCTTTCTGACACAATCACTGACTGTAAACATAGCCTGTTTCGCTTCAAATTCACTATAGACCCTTTCAACAATAAAAACAAAAACAATGCTTGAACGTTCTATTTGGGCCCCAATCTACTTCCTCTGCATTAAGATAACATATGGAATGTTAAAAAGGAAGTCTTGTGGGGCCAACTATGATGCTGATAATGGAACTCTCCTGAAGGGGTCCATGCGTTGGTATTCACACTAGCCACCTCATCCTTTTACTCTTCTACTGCTTTGTAGGTCATAACCAACAGTGGCAGAGCCTGGCACCCTCCCACACTCTCAGCTACCCAACAGTCAGAGAAAGAGAGAGAGAGAGAGAGAGTAAAAGAGAGAGAGAGAGAGAGAGAGAGAGGTGAGGGTGAGGAGAAGAGGGCGACAGATGACATAAGACAAAGATCCCTATCTTTAGTCATCTTGGCGGTCACACATTTATGTACATTTACAAATTATAGAGGGAGCAGCGGCTGAACCCACAGAACACATTCCTTCCGAAAAAATGAGGACTCCTATTTCAGCTGGGGGTTTTCCTGTTTAGCAGAAATGAGAGTTTTGAATGGCAGACCAATGTGAAATGGAATTATGTTTTCCCCACACACTGTAGTTGCAGTGAACCTTTGCAGTGAACATTTTTAAACTTATAATGGAAAAAGGATGTCTGAATGTGTCATTTGACATCCCTTTATCCAGATCAAGACATCGATGGAATGGTTACTTTGTGAATTATAAAGTACATTTTGGGGATGGGGATCAGTGACAGTGAAAGGTATTGAATATCTAGTCTTCTACACAGGGGGGCTAAGGACTAATGCCATAAAAGAAGCCATTGTGGATGAGTTTTTATTTATTTCATTGTATTTGTTTAGTTGTTTTCCTCATGAATGTTCTTTCCTTTGATAGCTGATTCAACAGACTACATATAGTGGTCATTGTTCCCTGTTTGATGTAGAACACCAAATCCAAACCACATTGCATAAAGGCTTTTTGTGTCTTTATTTAAAAAGCTAGCCTAATTTGAGAACTTTTGCGTATTTTGTTGTAACTCAGAGTTTTTTAGTATTGGGACTGAAGGCCTTGCTGAACTAATTGTGAATGTCCCTCATTCAGATGCATTCATTCTCTTTGTCATGATTTTCATCAAGTCGCCTACACTACACTCAAAATGACTTTACATGCGTATATGTGTTTCAAAAAAATATTATATTATTTTTGAATCCATATCCACATCATATACATCACATTTTATACAATGGATGAGAATGAGGTTTTCCAAAACTAACAATTACTAAGTACACGTGGCTGGCTGAAATATTGCCGTGTCTCTACATGGCTGCACTCATTCCAACTACCTTTTTTAGGAGGTGCCAAAAATAGCATGGGTCTCATCGATTAGGTTTGGGACAGCAAAGCCTTGGGAGACAGTTTGGCTACTGCATGGCAACACCAGTCCTAGAAAACATCAGCGAACTGTACCCAATGGATTCAGACTGAAGGAAGCCACTAAAATGAAGGATGCCGCAATGATCTGGTATAGGTCTTTGCCAATTCATGACTACATCCTTTCTGAATTGAGACTCTTCCAAATTCAGTCAGATCCACCTGTATCCCTTAGGCTGGTGTGAAGGGGTCCACAGATACACAGTATTGGGCACCCTTAGGTTAATGCATAAGAAACTGTTGGTACCGGTGTTACCAATTTTAGCCTCAGACAGTTTGTTAAACAGTACATGAGAACTCCATCCCTTCTCCTTCTCTGAGTCACCTAATGTCCTCTAGAGGGGGTCGGTTATTATTTGGAAGCCTGTACTTTCATATCCGTAAGTCTCGTCTGTATACGTGACCAAAAAGGGAAACTGACGTGACCATAGACACACACGCACACAGCGCCTTGAGACAGTGTCCTGACAACCGTCTGTCTTCCGATGTGTTATCGTTGAGCACGTCTGGAGTGTGGTTTTTCATGTCAAGGTCAGCTAGAACTAGAGTCTGTCTGGAGGCCTGATCATAAAAATGGTCTTTCAAATGGAAGGGGGTGTTACTTATTTAGCTTTGTGTGAACATGCAATTTTTGTCAGTTCAGACTAACCACTAGCCTATGCATCAAAAGATACGTAGACACACATTTTACTAAATGTTGACATATTTTGTCAATATCAAGCTCTCAAATCAGAATTTTTAAGCAAATATATGCATGTTGTGTCTATGAAATAATATTTGCTATTTTCTTCTATTGCTTTGTTTTTCATTCATATTTTTACCTTTGTGAATTCAAGAGGCTGACCATAAACAGCAGCCTTGCCTTGCTTTTTGAAATTGTGAGGTGAACCCAAAGGGTCCGCTACTGACTGCCATTATGGGACTTCAGCCTAACCCCTCTTGACACGGCACAAGATCAAACACGGCTCGTTCCCTCATCCACCTCACACATCTGTCTCTCATTCCTCCAGTTTAGCAGGACCTTGCCCTTGAACTCCGTCTGGTTGACCCTGTGGCTTGGTTTTAGCTGGCAGCACCAGAACCCTTGCCCCGACACTGGCCTGAGAGCAAGGGCTGCAGGAGTGGGGTGGGGGGTCTTGCCAGCGGCAGCCCACACACACCTCATCTGTCCGCGACACACATCTTAACACACACCTTATGGTGACAGTCATTATGCGCCAATGTGGTGTTAATCTGTCCAGAAAGGACACAAGGGACTCGGCACACTCGCTGCAGATGTACTGTTTGTGCAAAGAGGCTTGATGCTACGCAAAAAGAGCTCAGTGTTTCCAGATCAAATAGAGTCCCCTGTGATTAGATTCTCATGTATGGGAAATAAATCAGTCTACTCTCGGGATGCTCAAACATGAAGAACAGATCTTGCTTCTCTACGGGGCATATGTCTTTCCATATATAAATCATTTATTAAGTATTTATTATCATGTTATTATTCATTAATTCCATATGTGTTATCAATCATATCGTCAGTCAGAGAGATTCAAAATGGTACAGCATGGGACTCTGCATCTACAGAGAAGGTTGTATGCTGTCTGTCTGTTTTTCCAGTCTTTGGCCATGCACAGATAGACACAAGAACACACTGTATCTCTGCCTCTGACTCATTCTGCTCACACACACACACACACACACACACAGTGATACACAGTGTCTTTCTCTGTGTCTCTGGTCGAGTGTCTCTGATGCTATGAGCGCAATCTGTAATCTATAGTAATTGCATGTTTCAGAAAAACATTTTTCCGCAGTGGTAATCGCTGCAATATGGCCTCGGTGTTGCCAAAGTGACAGTAACCAACCCCATTCCCTTTCACCACACACAGACACTCTTCTTCCTCCGACTGACTGACTCACACTCACGCACGTACACACACAGACACACACAAATATACACCCCCACACAAAAGCACACACACACACACACACACACACTCACTCACTCACTCACTCACAAACAGTGCCTCCACATTGATACCTCTACTAGGGCTGTGCGTAAGTCTATGATCTATGCATGGGGGAGGTCGAAGATCTATGCATGGATCTATCACACACACACACACACACACACACACACACACACACGTTTGGACCTTCATTATCTCAACCATGACTGCTATTGGGATGCGCACATCATTTATCATTTCAAGACCCTAGATGAATGAGATTTAATGATCTTCAAATGAGTGCTCAGTATCACATAACTGTGATCTAGATATAAAGATCTGTATGCTGGCTCCAGACACTGATGTTGAGTATGGTTTTATGCAGCTAATTAAACCATAGTCACCACTAGAGGCTTTGAAGCTTCTCTTATGCTCTGAGTTAGAGGTCATTTTGGTTTAGCGGGGAGTGGCCATGCCTTTAAATTATATGTGAATTGTCATTTATTTCATGTTTCATCAAATATCAATTTATTCTTTCCTTTTTTTATATAAATTTGCCAGATGTTACGTTTATAGGTTTTGACATTTATTTGAGAGCCTTAATTTGTCTAACTGAATCAATCCATGGGAAAAAGCATATTGTCAGCAGATTGCATAACTCTATTTATGTTGTATGCTTTGAATAACTCTTTGCCAGGGTGGTATTTTAAAAATAGAGAATTTTAAGGAAAACAGATGTGGGTTTAGTCTTTGAAAGTCAACATTCTGGGGAGTGCCAAATCGACAAGAGCATTTTGATTTGCCCGCTGCATGGTGACTTTGACTTTGCTTGTGGCTTGATCATGGCGCGTTTTTATGAGGTCATCTGCGACCACATCACCATGCCTGCTGCCTGTGTGACTGGGGCGCATGCTTATGAAGTCATGGCCTACCACATCACCACCCAAACACCACACAGAAGCGGTGCTGTCTGATGTGTGTGTGCAAACACTTAATGGCAGAGTGACTCAGCATGACTGCCACAAAAAGCACTCCATGCTCACACACACAAACACTCACAAACACACACACACACACACACACACACACACACACACACACACACAGTGCTGCCACATTGACACCTCCGCTGGGGGTGTGCATAGATCTATGACTTGAGCACAACTCATCCCACCCCCTGCATGGATCTATCCAGAAGAGAATGAATGAGTCAATGTGAAGCAAAGTTATGGCTATGGTTATAGGCAGGGGTGTAACATCAGTTAGGCAGCTAATGCGTTGGGCTATAGCG
>NC_063207.1:26775883-26780883 GCF_017589495.1 Alosa alosa
TCTGTCTGTCCACCCGTGTCCCCTGTGCACATATGTGCGTGCGTGCGTGTGTGAACCATGCCCCCTCCGCCAGACTCGCTGACCTCAAGCCAGACAAGGAGAAGAGCGAGCAGGACAGACATCTGCTGCTCAGCTGAGTGGGGAATCCCTACAGTCTGGGGCTTTTCTGCGGAGACAGGGAAGTGAGTACCCGAGACCAGAGCGGCCTAGCTGAGAGGGAGTGACCAACGGTGGCGCCCAGACGCCAATCGCTCTGGGGGTTACTGCAGGTCAGCCTTGATCGCACAGAAATAACGTAACGTTTCCTTAGGAGATCCCAATAAAATCACAGCTTGGTGGGTAAGCAAACAGGCCTGCTTTGTCATCTAACCATGTTCTTGTTTTTGAGTACAAGTCAGTTTTATGTGTTGCTATTTAGGTCAAAGACATTAACGCTTGTTGTTACGCTCAAGTCGAAGAAGTCAGGGCACCCACACGTGTTGACGCAAGACATTTGCTGTCATTTCATCTGCTTCAGGGCGAAAGTCCATTTCAGGCTAATTTGGCAGGTAGACGTGCCTTGGAGGCAGTGAGGGTGTCATCCCACTAAGCACAATTAACGGCATGTAAACAAGTGGGAATATTTCTGGGAAAAGCAAGGGAAAAGCGAGCATCAAAAACAATTTGTAGCCTCCAGCCTCCCATCTCCCCATGTCCTATCATTATCTGCAGTTCTGCTCCACCATAATTACCTTCTCTTTTTTTATTGCGCTTGGTAAGACGAGGGAGGGCCGATGCATGTTTGCAGGATGATTAAAGATTTCTCATAGTGAGAGAATGAGACAGAGACAGAGAGACCGAGGGAGCGAGCGAGAAATGCTTTTCGCATCTTGAAATTGTCCCTGGAGAGATTGAAGACCGTCTCAAAGCACAACAACAATTGAGTGGTCAGGGGCCTCCAACTGAGAAGAAGCACTTTCTTTGCATCATGTCTGGAAATGTTTGGAGTTAAATGAAAAGTGATGTGTATCGCTCTTGAAAGTCACAAATCATAATTCAAAAATATTGCCTAGGCATGTCTGGATTTGTGTATATGTATTTAGATGTGAATAAAAGTGAAAGAGTGAGGTTATTTATATCAAAACAAAAGAAAGGGCTAAGATCATTCCTATTACAGTGCTGGGGTGGGGGAGAACACCTCATAACCAAAACAAACTGCCTTCAAAAATAAGGCTGACTCTGCCATGTTATGGCATCTGTGTTAGAGGGTGTGCTCACGAGTAGTGAACACGGCCTGTATTTCTTTGGTGGGGCCATGCAAAAGAGAGGGAGAGAGAGAGAGAGAGAGAGAGAGAGAGAAGGGAGGAGGCTTTCAACACCTTTTCTCAACATGACTGGGTGTTTTTTTAAACTAATGTTAACCCAAAGGCCACCTGAGGATCAACATCTGATTCATGTCACTGGGTTAGTGCTTTTTGAACCACAATGTCATCTTTCAGAACCGCAATGAATAAGTATGAGCTACATGATCTCCACATGTATGAAGTCATGGCAACATGACAAGGAACCACATACAGATATGAGGAAGCGCCGGTACAACCAAATATACTAATACTTTTTATACTATACTTTTTTTAACTGAGTCTGGGAATCAATGACAAAGAAATCAGGACCTCAAGGGATCAAGGTGCACAATGTCAGTGGGTGGTTTGCCAAAGACTGAAGCCACTGAGCCATGTCAGGGTTTCACAAGTCACCCACCCTCTCCGGCAGAAATGATGCTAACAGCAGAATGTGGTTGTACAGCAGGGTGGAGTTTTGGAGTCCTGACCTCTGTTAAGAAAACGTTTCACAGGCCCATAACGGAACACAGTTCATAAAATCAGCAAAAAAACCCGCACATGCATACATAAACATAAAAATGTACTGACCAGCTTGTAAACACACCCAGGAAAGCACCACAGCTTTCAGAAATGCAGTGTGAGAAAGTAAACAAACAAAACTTCAACTTGTGACCTTTTGATGCTTCCATCTGCTTTAATCAATTAGGCATTTACTGCAGAATGATTGATCTTTTCACACTTAATAAAAAACTTCAAATAGATCATAGGAAACAAGGCTTAGCAGTCTTTGATTAAAAGACGTGGGAATGTAAGTGTTTATTAGAACAAAGAGGATGAGCTTATGGGCACTAAACAGGACCATAGCTTCAATCAGCCTCACTCTGGCCCAGCTTTATGGAGGCTGTCGGCTCCTGTGATGCTGTAATCCGCCCCCAAGAACACAACTCACTTGAGTATTGAAGCCATATAGATCGCTTGTACATGATTTCCCCAAATCAAAGAGGATTGAAATTGGCGACCGTTGCCCCTCTCATTATCCAATTACCCAAATACTTTTTCTTTTTTGTCGTCTGCATACTTTCCTGCCTGCATGCATGTGTTCCCATTGCCATTCGTTTTCCACATTCAGAGGGTCCCCGGCTAAAATAGTTTGTCTAGACATTATAAATTCCGTTGACATCTCCGCTCATTGTATCATGACAGACTTGGACATTTGTGCCTTTCACCATACCAATTATTTCATTCTGCCCGTGCAGTAATTATTATGTAAGGCTGCGATACACATTTGGTTCCCCCTTTGCTTCTTCCTTCTTCTCTGTTCGTCTGAACGGGGTGCAGTAATATGCTTAGCACACATCCGCAGAGTTCAGTCTCGTCTCAACTGCCATCCACAATCACGTCAGTGCCCTTTGTCTGCAGCAGGACTCTAAACCAGGCACTGCACTGCACTGCACTACTGAAACCTCCAACTACATGGACACTCTTGCTAAGTGCTTATGAACCATTTATAAAGCACTATACCTCAGTTCATTAATTGTTGAGGTTTCTCCACTGCTGCATGGACATTCTTGCCAAGTGCTTAAGAACCATTCATAAAGCACTAGACCTCAGTTCATTAACTGTTGAGGTTTGTTCACTGCTGCAGTGGAGCCTTTGAGTTACATAATAAGGTTGTTTAAATCCATCAACATTGTTTGATATAGTTAAAATATGTTTTATTTTATTGTATTTACAGTTGCATAGGTTTAACTCTATGTTGCATTGAGATCAATACTTGCTTTTTTCTAATTAAATAATAAGGAATATCTTATTATAGAAACATCTATAAATATTAGTATAGAAAGGCACAAAGAAAGTAACAGGACAAGTAACTACCATTATAAGGGGCCCCCCGATTTACCTGGGAGAGCCCATCATTAATAAACCACTCATCCCCCATCAACCATTGCAGTGGACTGGTGAAAACCACGAGACAGCCCCAATAAGAGTAAATAAGTTTCCCCTCAAACGTTCTGGAGGCCTAATCAAGTCCAGAGCATCGTTCAGATCCAATACAGCAGAGTGCGCTTTATAAATAGATATTATGCAGGCCCAAATTGGAGACAGGAGTCCTCTCCTCGGTGGCCCTTGTGCCTCCTAGATTATTTTCCTCTGTCGACTATCGAAACTCTTAATATCTGGTTTCAGTGTTCAGGGCTCTCCAGCACTCCTGATGTTCTGGAGCTGAGGAGCCAAAGTGCACATGCAGAATGCCTTTGAATGTCTTCCACTCAAGCAGAGCATTCATTTAGGCGAGCACACAGTGGCACATGTTCATGTGATTAATAAATTGCCCAGAGTTCAGAGTTCAAAGGGCAGAGTTGAAGCCGAACGTCTCTCATGAAGCCACACTTTTTGATGTTTCAATTCTAAATCTGTGACATAACTACAGCCTATTTGTACTTTTGAAAAAAAAAATGATATGAGAGAGTAACCATGGGATTTCCGCTTATTATTCACATTTAATAATATTTCAATATAATTTACCCGCAACAGCATTATTACCACATACAGTATTTTTGTGAATATAATATTTTGCCATTCTGTTTGCATTTTGTGCATTCCATAAATTCAATCGCTTTCCCTCTAATCTGCATCACATGGAATATGAACGACAGAAGCTGCATTTTCTTGCCGTTTCAGTGCGTCCAGTTCCAGTGGCACAGCTCACCCACTGAGCTGTGGGTTTGTTTGAGCCAGTTGAGTTAGCTTGAGAGGGCTGAGGCTTTCCTCTCCCTCTCAAAAATCTGTACTTTCATTCAAGCAGCAGTGCGAGCCAAACTTAGAAACCCCCCCCCTTCCCTCTCTAATAGAGCCACCCTCCCCGCCTGATGCAGAGCCAGCGAGCAGGCTCCTGTGTGGTTGGCTCTCGCTGGAGACCCCCTATAAAATGGCTGCCCTGAAAGCGCTTCTGTGGAAATTCCACAAGACGCAGGTGACTATTACTTCCTTGTTGGCCGTTGCTTAGTTGTACAGCATAGACTGACCTGGAAGTTCTGGATGACTCATACCTGAGGTAACTTGGATGTGTGTGTGTATGTGCATGCCCTGGATATTTGAACCTTGGGTGTGAGAGGGAGAGCAGCTAAACGCTTAATGGTTTGTTTTTACAGAGGAGCAGGTGTAACCTCATTGTGGTTCTCGTGGAACGGCAGGGGCCCTGGCAGTCTGCATCAGATCAGTGCCTTTAGTGCCAGACACACTATTCCTTCCTTCTCTTGATTGTATTTACCATCTTTGCGAGACATTGCATCACTAGAGGTGCTTTTTGTTGTTCTCTTGAAGAACAGTCAAGCCAGCTCCGTATAACATCGTTTTGGATTTTTTCCTCATTTCCTTCTCCTTATTTTCCATCACAGCAAAGTCAAAGTTAATTGTGTCATATTATGTATTATGAAATGAAATGAAAATTAACATTAAATGATAAAACCCATATTTGCATACATTTGCATACATTTAGGTAAGGCTGATATCTATACATAAAGGCATTTCAGTTGTCCATGGATTTTTATCAAAATAAACTGTATTACATTTTTGTTAAGTACTAGTAGAGTTTTATGAAAAACACTGATCTGAGGTAGCACAGATCAGATCAATGTTATTTTTCATTAAAGCAATTGATGCCAGCTATTCTCAGTC
>NC_063207.1:26785883-26795883 GCF_017589495.1 Alosa alosa
TGAGAGTGTGTGCATGCTCGCTCTCAGTGTGCATCTGTATTTGTGTGCGCTGGTGGTTTTGGGGCCTTTAAAACCAACCCTCCTCCCTCACTTACCACTTGATAGTATCGTAATCTTTGCCGCATAAGGAGCAGCAGTGCCAGGCATGCAGTTTGGCCTGCTTTTGGCACTTTTCTCTTTCTCTCACCCTCCAGCTTCTCACTTTCTACCTGTCTTTCTGCCTTGCTCTTTCTGTCTCTCTCTCTTTCAACCTCTCTCTGTCTCTCTCCGTTTCTGTCTCTCTCTCTCTTTCAACCTCTCTCTGTCTCTCTCCCTTTCTGTCTCTCTCTCTCTTTCTGCCCCAAACTCTTTCTGCCTCTCTTTATGTCTCTCTATCT
The DNA here is from genome assembly GCF_017589495.1 of Alosa alosa. NCBI lineage: Eukaryota > Metazoa > Chordata > Actinopteri > Clupeiformes > Clupeidae > Alosa > Alosa alosa. Next base: position 26,786,261 of record NC_063207.1, read on the forward strand.
TTTAGCCTCTCTCTTTCTGTCAATTCAATTCAAGTGAGCTTTATTAGCATGACAAATATTTTTGCATTGCCAAAGCAGAACATTTAGACATACATTTACATAGACAATGCTTGGAATACAGTACATGGCAAATAGATACGCATCCAGGGCCGGGCCGAGGCATAAGCAAGCGGCTGCTTGGGGGCCCCCAATCGAGTTTCTTCTTTTTTTTAACATAATAAACAATGTAAACATCGTATAAACAAGTGACATCAATGAATGAATAAATGAAACAATTAATAATTCAAAACAAGAAAATTCTGATTTCATGATCAATATACCTGCCTACTGCTACTGTGTCTGCCAGCCTTTGAGTCATGCGCATAAAGTAGACACCTCGGGTGCATAGACAATTCGTGCAGACACTGCATCAAGTTCAAAAATCGGAAGAGACGGTAATGTTAAGACAAGTCACAAAAAAGGACGTATCCCTCTGATGCCGAAAACAGAAAGAAGAAAATGACAGAGGAGGAGAAAAACGAGCAAGATACAGGTATGTTTGCATGATTATTTACAGTATGTTTTGTGCTTGAGGTAGCTAGCTAACTGTCATGATCTAATATAAGCCATCACCAGAGGTAAATCCCCGCCATCAACAGAGAAATGTCTCCCATTAATATATATTTATCTAGGTGTATTTCAGATGTCAAGGATATTGGGATTGTTTTTGGATATTCAATCAAGCATGTACCCTAGGTGGGCTTATGTTGTAAATTAAAGTTAGCTAGCTAGCTGACTGAAGTGGACATTAGCACTAGCTACATGGAAATGTAGCTGATATATATGAAGGCAAATTTACCACAGAGGTATTGTTTCTGATTTCGCACCTGAAAGTGTTGATAGTTTATTACTGTTCTATAATATGTGACATAGTGGTAAGTCTGATAGCAACAGCAGGCTAAGCCCAGGCCCCCAGTCCCAACCCCAATCCACTGACAAGCGCGACTCTGGGCATCGGTAACATTCCAGCTTCATAGGCAAAGATGGAATAGTACATGCGCTCTGCTCTAAGATCTTTGGTGAGAGATGGTAGTGTTTATAAGAAAATATACAATGTTGGGTGGGGAGACTTCTGTGATGAAAGTAGACTTAAATTTGATTAAGATAGTGACGAGTGATGTAGCGGTGCTACCCTAATATTTAGGCTGCAGTAGATCACCATGTTAAGCGTTCACCATACTGCAATTAAGCCTCATTTGCCAATAGAATATGAATTGTTAGATGTGGAATTGCTTGTTGATGAGTGTAAGTAATAATAGCAAAATAAACTCATTCTGCTCGATCAACTATGCACTTATGCAATATTTTTTATTTTTTTCAGAGACACTGTTGAAGTTACTTTGGAGCACATCTCTACCTCTACCTAACTCTACCTCATCAAGTGTCTGCCTCCATGGCTGATGACACAGAAGGTGAGGTTTTCTTGATGGCCAATGGTTACATAGCCTGTTAATATGACATGGCGCATTTAACATAGTTATTTTTTTATTTATTTATGTATTTATTTAATCATTGCAGGTTAGTCCACTGCAGTCCCTCGCGAGTTGCAGATGCCTGAAAGCCAGGACGCAAGTAGGAATGAGTATCTATTTTTTTTTGGGACATTTAATTTTTTGATTATTAATGTTTGTCTATTTTGGTTTTATTTTTGTAGTTGAAGATTGCTCATTTAATGCACTTTTGCGGATTTGTTCTGCAAATCTGTTGAAAAACAAGTCATTAAACTGATGTACTTGTTTACAACAAATACAAACGATGTTGTATTTTGTTATTTGTCAATTCAATTTCAGTAAACCACCCTTAGTGCTTCACTTTGAATATGAAAGTTTCAAATAAATTTGTGATTTTAGTACCCTCTAAGATTAAAAGGTGACAGGGTTGGTGTAAATAACAGCTATATTAATACATTGGTTTACCAAGCACATGGGGCAAGAAGTCTAGAGCGGAGCCCCAAAACATTTTTGCCATGTGAGCAAGGATGGATTACTGAATGAGCCTACCGAGCCCAAGAGGTCAAGGGACCCTGAACCCCAAGTAGTTGTGTGAAGTCACTACCTCTATAAGTCAAAAAGCAAAAGGCTATGAATCTGAACAAATTTAGGTACTGCCCCTCTCCAGCTGACCATCCCAAAAAATGCACCAGAATGCAGGAAATCACATCTACCAAATTCAGAATTTTCTGGGGGAGTACCCCCAGAACCAGCCCCCTCCGCCACACACCCCCCCGTTTGTACCCACATTTGCACAGATAGGGTAAGGGGAGAGGGTCCTTATGCATCTGTGTCCAGGGGGACAGTAGTTCATAATCCGTCACTGTATTAATACATAACCTCACTCTATTCATTTATAACACAACATTATAGTGTGAAGTTGTCAATTATCGCCAAGCACAGGTGACTCTGTGTTGTGGGAGGGGGCCCCCAAATCAAATTCTGCTTAGGGCCCCCAAAAGGCTCGGGCCGGCACTGTACGCATCCAAGATTAACAATGCCTCTCTCTCTTTCTGCTCTTTACTCTTTCTGCCTCTCTCTTTCTGTTCCCCTCTTTCTCTCCCTCTCGCTGGCCACCCATTGCTGTCTCCGTGTCCTATTCCACCGTGGTCTTTACATTTCTTTTTTTCTTCTGTATTTACTAGGCTCTTTCTTTCTTTCTCTTTCATTCTTTTCTCTCCGCCATTCTGCTGTGTTTTTTTTTTAACACAATTAGATCCCTTAGCTAAAATGGGAATCTCACTTGTTTTACTTATTCATTATCAGACATTTATCAGGTAATCTTGTGTATGTTTGTTTAAAGATTCTCTTAAAGGAATTTTTTTAAACAATCTAACTTTCCCCCAACCCTCACATAACCTGAAAGAGATCTTAAATTCATACTTAGCCTACCCTGCTGTATAGTCCATTTGTGGTTTCCTACTGTGTATGGAGATGTCTATTTTTGGTTATATGAAACCTGACAACCTGAAAGGTGTGATGTCAGATTGCACGTGAATGCATAGATTTTAGATCTAACAAACTACAGTTTCAATGCATCCCTTAAATAATGTGATTACCGTAAATGCATTTATTAATGTGAAAAATGATTACTTTCAGCATTTAGAAAAAGTATTTCATATGACAGGATGCAGTTATCTTTTATTTATGTTGACTGCAAAAGCACACACACACACACACACACACACACACACACACACACATACAGACACACGTGCGCTTGTGCACATGTGCACATGTGCAAACACGCACACACACACACACACACACACACACACACACACACACACACACACAGGTGTATTGGACATGTGCCAGTCATCAGTGGTCCCCATTAACCCAAACATTCCAGACTTCTCTCTTCCCCTCCTAGTCCTTCACCACTGTCTGGACTGCCACCTGACCTCAGCAGCAGACTGCCCATCCACCACAGAGGACTCTGCACACTGAGCAACAACAGCAGTAGCAGCAGCAGTAGAATTAGGGACAGGGATGCACACACACACACACACACACAGACACACACACATGCACACACACACACACGCACGCACATATGCACGCACGCATGCATACATGCACACACACACACACACCTACACACACACACAGCCTGTTCCCCTGGGGTTTTACTCCATCCCTGTGAAATGTTCAACAACTGAGAAGAAGTCAACATATTTACAGAAGAAGTGGTAACACTTTATTTTACGGGCTCCTTGTTCCAGAGTATCTACATCATACAGTATCTCCTTGTTCCAGAGTATCTACAAAAGTACAGTGTAACAACCTATGTGACAATATGTAATATCACAGACTTATGTTGTCCACACATAATGTATTTTGTGTACCTACAGATCATTATAAGAAGTGCTTGTTACAATACTTTGCCTCTCTGTACTTGGCCAATACTTGGCCTCTCTTTTTTTTGGGGAAGGAAAAAAGTAGATAAGGTGTGAAGTTTGAGACTCTTGACACCCTGACATTAACCAACTTATTGAGGTTGTACTCTCTGGCAAGTGCAAATTTAAATTTGGTTTCCAGAATGGTCATCCAGATGCACTTAATACAGATGCAGATAGACTTTTTCCTTAAAGGGACACCAGGCAACGTTTTCGTGTTAATTACTCATCTTCGTAAGTCGGTATATGGTTAAATGACTCATTACAGGACAAATGAAGTTGAAATTGAAATTTTACCGTGACTCAAAGAGCTGTAAACAGTGTTGTAAGGCTGCGTGTACACAACCGCTTGGAGCTCCAGTGGAATTTTAATTTCATGACGAGAATTCTCGGTCTAACCGTTCATGTGCCGTTCAAACGGCATAAATAGGCGACCCATCAGGCCAGCACTATAACTCCGAGCGTGGTAAACAAAATCGGATATTTCAGGCAGTAAATGCTCCCGTTAAGAACCAAACCAGATTGTACAATACACAACTACCATTATCTATTTATCTATTAAATTGTTTGTAGGTGAATTGTACTAGGTGACCATTAACCTAGGCTACTCTTTAATTTCCTCCGTGTACTTGCCTTGAGTAGAATCTCACAAACCACAGAAAAATACATTATGTATGGACAACATAAGTACGTGATATTACATATTGTCACATAGGTTGTTACTGTACATTGTATTTTGTTATGTAGATACACTGTAACAAAGACCCCATAAAATAAAGTATTACCAGTAATAAGAAAAACAATAATATTAACAATAAGATATTGTAATGCAAATACATACTGTATATAATGTGTTTGCATTACAATATATTGTAATATTAATAATAATTAAATATTATTCACGCAGTGTGTTATTTATAATTATGGTTGACTATTAATGCAAACTACTGATTTTTTTAACGTCAATAAAAATACTTATCACTAAATGCAACTCTAAGTGAAGATGATATTGTATAGATTACATAAGGGGAATTTGTTCTATTGTTATGGAGAATTAAAGGTAGGTATTTTTAATAATCAGAAAAATGGATTGGAACATCAAAATGAGCCACTGTGATATTTCAAATGCCTCCAACCAGGACCTTGAAAAAGCATAGTGTCTGTGAGGGCATCGAGTTGTGTAGTATGCATCTTTACCTCATCTCAGTGTGTTTCTCTGTATAGCCTGCACAGTTTACATTAACATTAACCATCACATACTGTATAGTACACAGAGATATGTGCGTCTGATAAGATTCAATTTTGTGGAGATCTTGAAGATCATGTTGGTATCAATCCATGATGTGTGTCTGTGTGCGTGTTTGCCAAGCCCATGAAAATGTTCCTCTGACTATGCTGCCACTGTTTGTGTGAGTGTAAAGCATGTTGTTTGGAAGTTAGCGAGAGGGCACTGGGCATCGGACATGCTGCTAGACACCCACAATGCCCTGCTAATGAGAGCTTAGGGCTGTTTAGGCAGCAGCGTGGCGAAAATGACATAGTCCCTGTGTCTGTTTGAAAGAGGCAGAGAGAGAAGAGAGAGAGCATGTGTATGTGTCTGTGTATGTGTATATGTGTATATGTGGGCTTGTGTGTTTGTGTGCGTTGACGTGTGTGTATGTGTGTATGCTTGTGGCGTTGGTCAGGCGGCAGCACAGGAAAATGACACGCTCCCGGTGTACGCGGCCGATGGCCGAGGCCACAAGGCGGCTTCAGGGCTTTTATCAGGACTGTCCCAACCTATACTCATACAGACACACACACACACACACACATACATAGCAATTGACCGCCAGGCCACACTTCACACCTACTGCTTTGGAACTGCCGGCCACCAGCATCCTGATTTCGTACCAGAGTAGTAGTTCCAGGCCGTCAATCAGAAGTGGTCAAGTGACCAAGTTCACCGTCATATATTCGCTGATGTCATATATTTACACTCTGTCTCTCTCTCTCTCTCTCTTTCCCTTTGTCCATAAGAAGGCATGAGCAGTACAGTAACGGCCATTTTTAAAGACAAAAGATTTAACGCGTGAGACTAATAAAGATGAAATGAATGCTTACACAACCAAACTGTGTTTAGTCCTTTTCAATCGAATATATTGATAATATTTATCCGTCCATTCATTTTTACTTAAAATAGAATAGAATATCAATACCAATAGTATTAGGGTAAGGCTATTTGCACCCCTGGTACAATTAGCAGTGTATGCTATTCGTACCCTGGTGCAATTAGAAGTGAATTCTATTCGTACCCCGGTGCACACAGCAATGTGTTCTAATAATACCCCGTCTGGTACAAATATCAGTGTATGCTATTTACACCCCTGTGCATTTACTCTGGCATATTGATCACACAATGTAATAATAATAAAAAAAACGAGCAACATGTTTTTGTTGTTACGTCACAGGGTGTGAATAGCTTAGCTGTGTAATAGACACTCTGAATAAGGTCTGCTGTTTGCATCAATGTATAGTTAGAAGTGGATGCTATTCGTACCCTGGTGTATATAGTAATGTATGCTATTTACACTTGTGCGTGAACTAATTGTTGCAAACAAAACTTCCGTTTGAGAACCGATTTCTTGTTCAAATTGTGCACCTTCTCTCCAGAGACGTTGGTACACGTTCGCACTCACTCTGCCAAAACGCATCATGCAAGAATTAAACCCTGGTCGTACTAAACCATATCTGTGACCACTGCACTCTCTACTTCGACAAATAAATGGGTGTTTGCAGGTAAACTTAGGCCTGAGCGTAAATTCACAACATTTCTGTTAACTAACAAACTGATGGTTGTATGTGTTCACTGAACGAAGATTATGAAAATAAAACACAACTTTTCAATCTAAAACTTAATTTGAACAGATATTAGTGCCGAAACCTTTCAGAATTCTTCACTTTCTACTGATGAAAAAATGAATGTCCGCCATGTTTTTTGTGCATGTGAGCAACGTCTTTTTGTTGTTATGTCACAGGGTGTGAATAGCTCAGCTGTGTGGCCAAGGCTATTCGTACCAGGGGTGTAAATAGACACTCCGATAGTATTATCAATAGTAATTCAAGCCATTTCTATGATAATCAGCAGAACAGTGATGCTCTCAGAATGCAGGGTATGTCATCTTGCTCAGAGGGGACTGTGGCCAAAGGGCCTTTGTCAGGGCGTGTAAAAATACCAACAGGAAGCCTGCTGTTCAAGGGTAGGATGGGCCTTTTCTTGTCTATATCAAAGACATAGATTTTCTATTTCATCTCATATCAGATCATCTCTGTCTATATTTTAGCTTCATTTGAAGGGCCATTGTTAGAGGCGCTACAGACAGACACAGGCTCTGAGTATTGTATGATTCTGGATTCTGTAAATATTTTGTCTGAGAAATGGACATCGGTTACATGTGATATGACTCAGACACAGACTTCATGGGTGACTGAACAACAACTACCAGAAGGAGCACGGCTTCCTGACCTGAGCTTGTCATTAAAAATGAAACAACGGCTAGGCTAAAGCAGAAGAATTTTTAGATAAATACAAAGACCTCTCTTTCCTTCCTCTCTCTTTCACTCTCTTGGTTCTCTCTTCACTCTTTGTGGCAATAAACAGCAGCTGGTCCCTGTTTGAATATCTGCCTCACAGCAGCGTTGTATTGCAGGAGTGAGCAAGAAAGAAAAAAGAAGAGAGAAAAACTGGTCAAAAACCTTCTGCGGGCGTGGGGCATTTTTCCTCTTGTTTATCAAGCCCCTGTATTTAAGCTTAATATAACTCCTGTTTTGCTGAGAAAACTGCGGTGGTTTTAATGGCCGCCCTCTCGGGTGTGGCCGGTGGGGATGGAGAGGACGGAGTGCGGTCGCGGCTTCAGCTGTGCAGGGTCTTATTTTGTGGCGTAAAAATTGCAGGCTTCCCCATATGTTCCCCATAAACACGGAATGTAGCGTGGGACTGGTGGAGGGTTTCGTAATGAAGTGGCCGTTATTGCATCAAACGCGCTGGGGACGGGACGACCCCGTGTGCCCAGTCCGGGTTTCGCGCTCGGCTTGCGGCGTGACGGGGGAGACTCGGAGGCCACGAGAGTCATCAGTTAAAAATACGCCGCCGGACTGAGCCGACACGCTCCGTGGTGGAGGAGGCCCAGGAGCTGTGTGTTGGGTGGAGAAGACCAGGGTGGTACATAACACAAGCTTGGTCATAGTGGATGCAAACACCGACCTTTGTCAGACAAAATATTATGCCGGGTGTTGACTTGTTTATATCCCTTCATATTAATGAGAAAGAATAATATATAGGGTAAAGACAAAAATCATTATCATATCAAGAATGGCTTCACAGAAAGCATTACTACAGTAGGTGTGATATTTTTCATAGAAGTTGTTTGACCTAATAAGGAAGGTTGACGTTCTGGTAAGGGAGCTCTGAGAACATCAGTGCATTCATAATGATGCATTAAAATGAATAAGTGGACTGTAAGAGGAAATTCACGGGTGTGTACAGTATTCAACACCCTCCAGCCAATAACTGAAATTACAATCTGGAACTTATTTTTCTCCATGAAAGACATTTCATTTGTTTGGAATTCATAAGTGTCTGTGTGTAGGGGGAGATAGCATCTTGGCGTCCTGAGGAAGCTCTGAGGTTCTCATGTGAGCTGCCTGGGAGGCCTGTAGCCGTCATAAATCTGTACACTTGATCTCATGATCCTTATGATCTCCTGCCTTGCGCTACCGTGCGCTCTTCTGGTCTGGTGACACATGTGCTGGCGTGCTGATGTGGCATACGGTTTCGCGGAATCTGCCAGGCTGAACATGAGCGCTGTGGGTCTATTACTTATTTATCGGCTTTTGCAGATGCCGAGGTTGCGGTAAAGACAGAGGGGCACCTGTCAGGAGATGTTACTCGAGTCACAGGAGGACGCATGCCACAAAGTGGCTGTCTTGTGTCTTGGTAGTTTGGGCCTTTTTGAAAAGCTGTGGAGTCGCTGTGCTGGCATTGGTACCTTGCGCTGGGAATTTACTGTGTTTTAGGAATCAGTAAAACACCCACGGCCACAACGTGAAGAAAGCAGAAATTCAAACAGTTTTTTTTTCACATCTCTGTTTTGTTTTTTTTTTAAAAGCAGACTGTGTTACCAACTTGGCATTTCGTCTGGTAGATAAATGCCAGCCTTCCTCTCGCCTGTTACCAAATGTTCCTCTTTCTCAGACACAATGTGGCAACGAGGAAAGCCACTACTTCTCTGCCGATGATGTGAGCAATTCTATTTCTTTTTCTTCTATTCTATTTCCTGCTTCTTCGGTGGAAGCCCTACACCTGCTAATATGCAGAAACCAGAAGTTATGTTTACTGCACAATCCCTTACTGTAGAAATCCACCCAAAAAAAAACATTTCTTCCATAAAGACACGCCACTCTGTTGGCCTCTCCTTTATTTATATATTGAAAGATCACACAGTGACATTGCACTTTGTTTTCTCTCTCTTGGCCTTTCCCTTCCCCCGTGTTCTGTGTGTGTGTGTGTGTGTGTGTGTGTGTGTGTGTGTGTGTGTGTGTGTGTGTGTGTGTGTGTGTGTGTGTGTGTGTGTGTGCGTGTGTGTGACTGTTCTGTGACTGCTCAGAAAATGCTGTGTGGGATGGCACTCCCTGCCTGTTGCCAGCGGCAGCAGTG
>NC_063207.1:26803383-27018383 GCF_017589495.1 Alosa alosa
CGTGTGTGTGTGTGTGTGTGTGTGTGTGTGTGTGTGTGTGTATGTACGTTAAACATCATTCATTAGTTCCAACAGTCAAAGAGATGTCTCATGCACTCTTTCCTTACTCACCTCACTGATGACTAACTTTGCTCTCTCTCTCTCTCTCCATCTCCCTGTATCTCTCACTTTCTCCTTTTCTGACGCTGTCTCCCTCCTTTCCTTATTTTATCTCACATGCTGTTTACCCCCCGTGTGTGTGGCTGTCTAGAGGACACAGAGCAGCCAGGTGCTTGCTGTCACGCAGAGGGTTTGTGGTTGTGGTCGGTGGCTTGCTAGGCTGCTCAGCTCTGCTTCTCTGCAGACGACCGAGGGGGAACTGGCTCTTTTTTTTTTTGCCGTCTCTTCTTTTTTTCGCGACTGTACAAAAGTGTTTTGCTCAGTACACTACACTCGGCTCAGCGTCATCTGACTGTCAGACAGGCCGCTTTCGTGACAAGCCTCTCAGTGCTGGTTTCCGGAGCTGATATGTGTGTCTGCGTGGGTGTGTGAGAATGGCAAGTATATTTGTGTGTATGTGCATGAGCACATATCATCTTGAGTGTGTGTGCATGTGTTTGTGTGTGTGCGGTTGTTTATGCGGTGTCTGTATGTTGTGTTTTGAAACATCTATTGTATTTATTTATTGTATTAGTATTGCAGACTTATTCTTATATATACTATAAATACATTGATTTCTTTTGTGTGTGTCTGTATGCAGTATGACATAAGTACAGTTCATTCTATAGATATTCAAACATAATGCTTGAATGTTTGAATAAAATGGATGCTGAGAGCACAGTGTTGTATATTCCAACAATGACTGGGAACTCTTACCCAGAGATATGAGTGCACAAAGCCACTTCACAACTGACACGGTTTGTAGGACGCGGTGCGCCACACTTTCTGTGGGCTCCTGTGTTAGCACCACAGCCAGTGGTGGAGCCAGTCATCAATGATGGGGACCCACTGGGTTTTGTGGGTAAGATGCTTTCAGATACGACACTCTGGAAACCAACCACAGTAGGAGCCAAATGAGCCACACTGTTTAATCCATCTACAAACAGGGCCCAGTAAACATATGGATGACATCCCAGTTTGGGATATTTTAGAATATAGATAAGTTAAATATTTCATATATTATATAACATAATGTGGACTGTAAACTAGGTCACACGTGCAATTATTGGAAATGAATAGGAGTGTATTAGAGGTGCAAGTTATCAGGCATTTCACTTTAACTTGCAATGTGTCTGGATGCACTTTATTCTGTGTCTGCACACTGGTGCCACAATGCTCCCATTTCATTTCAAGAGTACTCTGGGTTTGGCTAGTAGCACACAACTTCAATCATCTGTATGTATAAATGTTTACAGCACATTACATGCATAAATGACAATGTTTTTAGGGGGGCGGCATAGCCTTTCCATCTCTCAAGCCTGCACCCTCACTAAAGCATAAAGACATTTGCATGAACACCACAGTCTCTCTCAATCGCGCACGCGCATGCGCACACACGCACGCACGCACACACACACACACACACACACACACACACACATTTGCTCAGAAATTGTCCTCTGATTCTGGAAAGTAGACATGAGTCAGGCCGATGTGGATGGTCTTGATTCACCCACACACAAACCACTGGTTCCACACAACTTAGTCTCTCTCTCCCTCTTTCACTCGCAAACTCGCAAGTACACATTCACACACACACACACACACACACACACACACACACACACACACAGACACACACACAGGCATACACACACAAACATAAACACACACACAGACAGATACTCTCTCTCTTTGTACTGAAATAAAAGTTATGAAAAATTACTCTTAAAAAGTGGAGCTACATGATGTTTTTTTCTAAATGAGCATGAACAGGATAGAAATTTGAAAGGAAAGAGAGTGTGGCACCTAAAGATAACTAGATAAGCGTGATGTGCTCATTTTCTTCAGAGAATGGACAAGGGTGCAGGCGAGTATATAGTATATCTCAGTGACCTTTTCCTCATACACAAGTGAAGCGTTAGTCTATTAAAAAGTAATTTACCAAAGACCCTAAGTAAAAAAAAATAAGGGAGGCCAAAAACATTTCTGCAACATTCATAAGGTCTTCAAATTAAACACACAGAGATTAGTAATCTGAGTAAATTTGTCCCACCTGTTCTTAAGTGTGGCTTTCACAGGTCAGAGCCAGCAGTGTTGATGTTAATTTTGGTCTGACTGTGCTTGGTGCTGGGTGCAGAATCTTCTCAACCAGTGGTTTGATATGAAACCAGCAAACCCAGGAGAAGTGTTTGATCAGGCCGTGTGGTGGTACACAAATGAAGAGGTAACCTACTTTTGAGTTCTGGCATAGGAGGCCTGTGTTGAGATGAGAACGTGTTGTCATGAGAACGTGATACCAGGAAGCTTTGTTTATCGTTACATACTCTCTACTCTGCTTCAGAGGTCAGTAAAATATTTGTAGGACTTGCTTATCCATATTAGCATTAACCATTTGCATTAATGTCATTTGTACCATTTGCATCAATGTCATTATATTACTGTAACAAATAAGATATCAACACCCAACTTACACCACTTGAATTTCCCCTTGGGGATCAATAAAGTCAAAGTCAAAGTCAAAGTCTGCTTTATTGTCAATTTCTTCACATGTCAAGACATACAAAGAGATCGAAATTGCGTTTCCTACTATCCCACGGTGGAGACAAGTCATATTTTACCAATTAGGTCCACAGACAAACATAACATTCAAGTAAACAATATAAAAAGTAAAAGTAAGAAGGCACATACAATGAAGAAATAAGAGCAGCAAAATTTGGTAGAAATTGTGCAATTGTGCATATAGTAGACAGTCAATATAATAGTGCAAAAGTCAGGCCAATAAATGGCTGAGGTAGTTTTGTTTGACCTAAGTATGCAAGTGGCATAGTGGTGCAAGTTATGTAAGAGCAGCAGAAGTGTGTTCAGAAGTGTTCAGGACAACAGGACAACAACAAGTTGCAAGTGTGCAAGTGTACAAGTGGAGTAGTGCAAGTGGAGTAGTGCAAGTATCTATCTATCTATCTATCTATCTATCTATCAATCTATCTATCTACCTTACTATCTATCTACCATATCTACCATCTGAATACATGCCCTAAAATGTTTTTTTTTGTAACATATTCCAATAGAATACTTAAAGTGAGTAACATATTTAGAATACTTTGAATTACAGGAACATTGTATTATATTTTATCAGCAGCGGATGAAACCGTTACTATGTGAGGTTATTTGAAGTTGTAAGACTATGGTGTCAACAACAACCCACAATCTGCTTTATGGATGGATTGATATAGAGTTTAGCCTAAGCTATGTGCTATGAAACACCGTGTCAAAGAAGAACAGAGATGTTTTGTCTGCACATAGGCTTAAAGGCTACCACATCCCAAACAATGAATACATTGTTTTTTAAATGGATTTCAACAGCACAAGGGGAGTTACATGCTTTTTTGCAGAACACTGTCAATAATTGAGAGCCTATAGCCTACTGCCCTAAAACATGCTGCCTGGATATAGGCCTATTGGTCTACATTTAGACATTTTACATTCTACATTCCCTGAGAGGTTTTAGGCTATCAATATGCACAGAGAGGAAAAGATAAAGGAGCCACCTGAGTGATACATACTGTAGGTTATATAGTGTGGTTAAAAAAATATTTGAATTTGAGTTTGAAAAGGCATGGCCTACATGTTATGTAAGGGATAACGGCCGATGAGGTGTCCCGTTATACGGAATTAATGGACTCAGGCAGAGGAAACTTTGGAGGAAGCTCAGGCGGAGGAAACTTTGCCTCGCCCTCGTCCATTAATTCCGTATAACAGGACACCTCAAAGGCTGTTATCCTGCTTATCACCTGGCAGGGCTGTAGTACTCGAGTCCGGTCTTGGACTCGAGTCCGGACTCGAGACCGTTTTTCTACGGTCTCGGACTTGTCTCGGACTCGCTAGTATTTGGACTTGGTCTTGTCTCGTCTCGCCACTGGTCTTGCCAAATATGGCTTTTGGTCTCGACCGAGTCCAGGTGTCTTTAGGGCCATCAAAATTAACGTGTTAATCGCCGCGATTCATTTTGAAATACATAATGTGTTACAAAACACTCAATAGTGTTTACCTTTGTGGGGGGCTGATGTCACGTAACGGAAGCCGCAAAACCTAAAACCGCAAGCCTGAGAGTTTACTGTCTGTGGAGTTAGCTGAAGATAAAGAGGAACCAACATTTAGCCAAATAGTAGCTTTACTGCAAACTGCTTTTCACTCTTGTTAGATAACGTTTACAATGTCAAAATGCACCAACAGCAACAGTTACATAAAGACGATACTTTTCGGTCCTCTCCATTAAGATCCAACTTGAACGCATCCATTTAATTGAGAGCCGCCTGAGAGCAATAACGAGAAGGAGAGAAAACGATTGGCAGGCTCCAGCTGGCTTGGCGTTGTTGATGATAATTGATATCTCCTTTTTAATATAAGAAACTTATAAAAGGAAGGCAACAAAGACGAGGTTAGAGGAGATTGCGGATTTATCCGATTTCCACTACTGACCAGTTATAAAAATATGAAGAGTTGTCTTTGCCTTTGTGTAATGGTACGACGGAGTATTAGGGCCACACATGAAGAGAAAAAATATTTTTGGCAATGGCGAGATTAAACTCGACATGTTGACTTTAAAGTCGCCATGTCAACATTAAACTCGACATTTCGAGAATAAAGTTGAAATATCAATTTCTACTTTAATCTCGACGTGTCGACTTTAAAGTCGACATGCTGACATTAAACTCGCAATAGGCCCTACTGTTTAAACATAGCCTCACAGTTTAAGCTATGTAGCCTACACTAATACACAATATGTTACATGAAAAATGGGCTTCAAATAGGTGTTATTTCAGATAGATTGCAGATATTCAGATAGATTGCGTCTTGTCTGTTAACTATCATTGCCGCCATCGTGGAAGTGCTGTCTCGCGGTTATGGAAATACTATGCCGTTTAGGCTAAATAGCTAGAAAAATATATGTATCCAATGATATAATGTTTCTATACAAAATGTTATTTCACTCTGTTTTACGTGGTTAAGGCTACTGCACATCCAAATAACTGCCCTTGATGACCCACGGGCGTCACTCTCCATAGGATAACATGGCAAAACTCATTTTTCTAAAACTGCTTTTCCATGTCTCACCTGCAATACGTAGCCTATAGGAGGCTAGAAACACAGGTAGGCCTATAGCTTAAGCATATATACTATTTTGATCCCGTGGAGAGAATATGTGTGCATGCACTTCATTTATGCACTTTGTGTGCATATGTGTGCAAGTAGGCTACTAGCCTACATGGGGTGGTCGGAGGACAGCTTCATTCGTCCCTCCATAGACATTCAGCAATGGGCTGTTTTAAGGCCCATTACAAACAAGCAACGGAAAGTCTAGGATTGGGGAGAGCCTAGTATGCCTCTAGTGCATAAGCATGAAGTTGAACATTCAGATGCAACAACTAAATGTTTAGAACAACACTTTAATTATAGGCCTACAATAAATAAATAAACCGCTATGACCTTTAGGCTACTTTTGACCATCGATTTATCGCCTGTAACTCCGTGACAAGGACCTAACAGCAAAGTATTTGGCTGAGCAACGAGGTTAATATGTTCTATGTTTTGTCCACATGATATAGGCCTATGTCTAATCATTGTTGCACTCGAACACTCTGAATCATTGTTGCACTTGTTGCATTGTTTCATTCGTCCTCCCTTTCAATCGTCCCGAGCGGTCGTTCTCTCTCCAAACTAACTTTATTCTCAAAATGTTGAGTTTAATGTCGACATCGCCGAGATTAAAGTCGACATGATATTTCAACTTTATTCTCGAAATGTTGAGTTTAATGTCGACATGGCGACATTAAAGTCGATACGCCAAGATTAAAGTCGATATTACATTTCAACTTTTATTCTCGGCGTCGAAGTTTAATGTTGACATGGCTTAATTTTAAAGTCGACATGTTGAGTTTAATCTCGTCATGGCAAAAATATTTTTTTCCTTCATGTGTGGCCCTAATACTCCGTTGTAGTAATGGAACTGGTGAGTCTTGAAGTCTTCAATAATTTGTTTACATGAAGCACATATTATGCCGATTGAAACACATTCCATTCAGATAGCTAGGTGACTGGCTCAGGCTCATCATTCACTTTTAATTGCAAACAGAAAATGTCTAGCTAGCATCATGTCATTACATGCTTCTATTTCCAAAGGAATGAAAACTGTTTATACCAACTTAATATCATGCTTATCATTGTTAATATTGTACAATACATGTGGTACAAACAATATTAGAGCTTGTGGACTAGCTATAGGCTATATTTCAATGGAGCTGGTAAAAAAAAGATCATTATGAGAACGTGGCCACAATGGGCTTAAAGTGACAGTGCACCATTTACAAATGAGTTAAACAGCATCAAATGTGTAGTATTTCTTAAGAAATTAATACTTTAAAACACAATTACTGTGTCAGTATTATCATTTAAATAATATAAAAGTGTTTTACTTTTACCTTTGTGGTTACTCATTAATTTTGTGATTTATGTTGTATTTAATATGCCATTTAAGAAGCTTTAGTCTTTAGGAACTTTTTAATTGTGGTTAATCGAGATTAATTCATTTCAAAATATATATTTTGAATCGTTTGACAGCCCTATAATAATATTGGAGAAGGGGAATGGCTACACTTACAAATCCTGGGCGTGTTCACACTGTTTTTGCTTTTAGATAATAATAATAATAACCCAAAATGATTGTCTTGATACTGTCATGCATAAGACTTTTTTTCCTATCCTGGACTCGGTCTTGACTCGGACTCGAACCTTTTTGGACTTGGTCTTGTCTTGGACTCGAACCTCTTTGGACTCGGTCTTGACTTGGTCTCGACTAGTCCTGGTCTTGGACTTGTCTTGGACTCGACAAAGGTGGTCTTGACTACAGCCCTGTCACCTGGTTGCCACTATTGGCAATAGTCATGCCTTTAGCACACAAAGGAAACAAGCGGTTCCGTTTAAAAAGAAGCCAACTTGTTCCTTTTGTTGTACAACTTTCTTTGGCCCTAATAGCGATAGCATGGACAGTTAGTTTGTTTACAGTTGATTCCATTGTTGTGAAGCCTGCTTCCAGACTCAACTGTCGTTCTACTATGGTTGTTGTAGTTACCATTCATAAACATGGATATGGAACGGTGATTAAACTTTTTCTACCAGATCTACTTCTAGTTGTCCCGTTATTCAGAATTAGGCCTAATAGCCATTTCTTCTCTCCTGGTGGTAAAATGATTTACAGTAAAGTGCAATCCCTTAAAGGACAAGTTCGGTATTTTACACTTAAAGCCCTGTTTTCAGATAGTTTACGATTAAATAGAACGTTTAAGATTGAAATTTGGACACATGCTGCTGTCCTGAGAATTTTCGGTTTCTGTGGTAGCGCCCCCCCTCCTCCAGAACGCTGCATAGGTGCACTGGAACAATCCTTCCTAAAACACATTAAACTTTCGTTTACAAAGACGTGAAACTCACCGAGTGGTCAGGGGTGTTCACTGATATGCTCACACAAAAATCGCTGCAAAAGATTCTTTCCAACAGGTTTTATCGTAGTTTTTGACCAACTCCATTGACTTGTATTGGATGTGCAGTGAGGTACGGTATTACGGAAACAGATACGGGGTTGTTTGTATTCTTTCTGTAGTCTTATGTCGCGGTATCGTAGGCTACTACGCTATCCAAATTATTGTCACGTCCAACCATGGCTAATGCTAAAATGTCTTGGAACTTGCACGATGTGAATGATAGCATGACAGGTTATGGACATAACAAATAAGTTCTTACCCCAAATTCTTCCAACTCTGTCGTCCCAGGAGGTAATGTGGGAACCGCTGTATTTCTCGGGCGAAAGAGCTTTTTGGGCGATTTCTTTCGACCTCCAGCGAAGTTCAGTAAAATGCAGACCGCAGAGACACGGTGATCAGCTTTCTGCAGATTCTCAACAGGTGTGCTCACATCCAACCCCAGAAATTCCAGCCACAACTTTAGCCTTTCTGGATCGTTGAAAGGAAGTCTGTGACAACTTTTTTTGCTACGAATTTTCCTGCAATTCGGAACTGCACAAAATCGCCTCATTTTTAGCTGTCTGTTGCAAAATACTTCAAGACAGCGATCTTCTGCTTCTTCTGTGTATTCAATGAAATGCCAGTGGTTTGCTCAAAGATTGTTAAGGCGGAGCAAGATGTTTCATCAGGAGCCACTTCCGGGAACCCCGATCGCACGAGGGGGGGTCAAAATCCCCCTTTATGCAGAGCAGAGGCAGCGACTGCTCCATTGAAGTCTATGGGCATAGCTCAGAATTTCACCACATATGCTAAGGTATTGGTTCTATAGAGTTAGGAATGTGAATTTCGGGCACGTTTTCATGATCCTCAAACCCTTCTGAACATTTCAGGTACATTTTAGCATTTTTGAGCATTCCAGTCTGGAGAAAATCAACCTTATATCAGGTGTGCGCCGGTTATTTATGCAGCTACTGTTGGCCGGTTGCAACGTACGCTCGTCAATACGTCATCGACACGCCTCTTTATGCAGAAAGGATTTAATCCCCATTTCGCGCCCATAGACATGAACTACGACGAAGTATCTTGCTCCGCCTTAACAATCTTTGGTTTGCTTGTAAATAGCAAGACGGTGTAAGGTGCATTATCGCCACCAACTGGGCTGGAGTGTCTATTATTCAAGCTCTCAACGGAAGAATGTACGGGTGTGAGGGATTTGGAAAAATAGCTCCACAGTTTTACAACGCATGGTAAACACCTGTTGGAAAGCATCTTTTGCAGCGATTTTTGTGTGAGCATATCAGTGAACACCCCTGACCACTCGGTGAGTTTCACGTCTTTGTAAACAAAAGTTTAATGCGTTTTAGGAAGGATTGTTCCAGTGCACCTATGCAGCGTTCTGGAGGAGGGGGGGCGCTACCACAGAAACCGAAAATTCTCAGGACAGCAGCGTGTGTCCAAATTTCAATCTTAAACATTCTATTTAATCATAAACTATCTGAAAACAGGGCTTTAAGTGTAAAATACCGAACTTGTCCTTTAAATTTAACAGGGTAACTGTATTCTGAATACCACCAACTTAGATAGTAACTGTACTTAAATACAGTTAGGCCTACTCATATTTTGTATTTTAAATATGTAGGCCTAATCTGGAATACATGTGTTCAGTTACTTCCCAACACTGCTCATATTTTCAAACATAGGTTTAGTTTGTTACTGTTTCAAACAGTATAGTTGTTATATAGTTAATTTTTTTCTTATATTATACTTATAATACTATAATCTCACAATCACTATTCATGCATACCAGACAGCATATAGCACTGACTGTCATTGCACACTTCTTAATGTAAGACTGAGGTCAATGTTTTGGTCCAGGTATGGTTTTGGTAGACTAGAGGTTATGGTTTGGTTGACTGGGTTGCTTAGTCTGCCTTTCATTCATTAAGTGGCCCACCATATCCTGAAAACTATACAAGTCATGCCAAATATTGCCTGCAAAACACACCCACCCTTCATACACACACACACACACACACACACACACACCACATTATGGGAGAGTGATAAATGCAGAAACACTGAGTCATGCTCTACAGAACCGTTGAAAGACCAATCAGTTAATACGGAGGCACAATGAGTAAGTGCACACACACCTTGTGGTCATCAGCTGGTCTGATCCATGAGCTGTTTGTTTCCAGAATGCCGGTGAGAAAAGATGTCCATTGGGCTCAGTCATAGTTTATTGTTGCCTTGGAAGCACTGTATGTCTCATCTGACTTCTCAAATGACAAAATTTCTTATGAATTTTGCACCTTTCACCTTTTATGCTCCCCTACAATGTGCATAATGCATTGTACAAACAGGCTCAACAACTCTGTTTTTCCAGTCAGGCTTTGATCATACCTCCTTGGGCTACAGACTTCCTTTTGGGTCAGATCAGACAGTACTTGTAGACATGAGTCAACAAAATAATTATTTTTTTTAATGTGTTTGCATAATAGCACAATTTTTCTCCACGATTCAGAAAGGGGCAGACAGTAAGGAGGAAATGCTTTGATGAGTGCAGTGTGTGTTTCTGTGTGTGTGTGTGTGTGTATGTGTGTGTGTGTGTGTCTTTAGGGTTCCCCAATTGAGAAAGACAGAAGTGAGAAACGGTTTTGCAGCTTGACTGATGCTTTTTCCGTTTTGCAGAGAAACTCAGACGTCTGTCTGAGATGATCTCACGCAAGCAGCCAGCAGATCACTGTATTAAAAGGCAGGTCATTGGCGTACAAACGGAACTGAGGATGTGACTAAGGAAGTCATTGGTTATTTGATGGTCATCAGCGTGGTTTTGCGACTTTTGTCACTAGTGTTGGTGAAGAGGAGCTAGTCAGATCCAGCGTGGGAAAGGGCCTTTGACTAACCACAGAACAAAATGTCACCCTGAAATGTCACAATCTGTATAGCTATAAATTTAAAAACGTGTGAATTTCGGTCAGTTCAAATAGGGTTGTCGGGTTGTCAGTTGAGGTCAAATGCCTTTAGACATAAAAGAGAGATAAGGTGTCTGCACAACATGATGGGCTAAGAGGCATACGCTGAATGGCATCACGTCATGTTTTAGTGGTAATCACTTTTATGTTTTCACCTGCTTATGGTAGGCCACATCCTATTATAGCTGTTTACTCCAGGAGAATTTCAACGTTCAAAGGCCATCTGTCAGAGTGGCTCTCTCGTACTTAAATAAACATTGAGATTTGAATAGCCTCAGACTCCACATTAGTGGCCTCTGACTACAGCAGGGATTTGATATACTCCATAATGACCATAGATATTTTAATGGCAGGACGAGGTTTTAGCGGATTCTAACTACCACTGAGAGTATAATGGCTCCCCCCACCACCAAGTCATGGAGCCCTTTTGTGGGGATTTGAAGGTCTGGTCTCAGTTTCTCAGTGGAAGACAAGCTAATGAAAATTGATCGTTATCAAATTTTAGACCTGAAACGCTGAGGCTGATGTTAACTCCTCAGGATCAGCAGCACCCCCCACCCACATACTGACCCCCAGCAACTGGGCACGCTCGTGGTTGTCTGGTGCAGGCCGGGTTTCATAGACTGCATGTATCTTAAAACTGAGATGGAATTTCACCCTGACGCAGTATCTCAGACTGCTCTTTTTCCTCTTGGCTCTTTGTTTTGTTGCCGTGGACACTATAGGATTTGCTCTGTTTTCAGTTTCTGCTTGTCTCATTTGCCATCTGTTGTCATCGGGTGCCACTGAGGGAGTTTGATTGAGGTTTATTGTGAAAGTTCATATCCCTGTCCTTTGTGGCTTCCCAAGAGCACTCTGCACCGAGTACAGGAAGAATGCTACCAGGACACCAACTATGGTTGTCATTCATAGCCTAACGTTACGATCATGGTGGTCCTTATCGAGATGCATGTGCTTACTTTCATTTTCACAGCACTTACTTCAAGTGTTAGCAAACACAAGGCAACCCCACTGTCAAGGGAGAGTGCGGCTCTCGTCCCTTTTGTTATTCAAAGTCATTCCTATTTCTATAAGGCTCCCCATAGATTACTGCCTGTGATAGAATGTGTGGTTTAAGCCGGCAATGTGATAATGGTGTGTGGTGGAAGCGGCTGAAGTTTCCCGATCTGTCACTCTTCGACGGCCACACCTGCCACAGCTGGGCCATGGCTGCACCGACATGGCTGACCGAGCATGCCACCAAGGTCTGGCGAGACCGGTGAGGATCCGGACGCAGACGCCAGTGAGCCAGAGAGATATGATTTTGAGGCCAGAGCCGTGGGCGCGCTAACCACTGCATGCCTCCCAGGGACCTCCACTGCTCAGTTTCACTCGAGCTGCTCAGCATGACAGTTGAGTTAACTTGCAATTAAAACAGAGTTAGCAGTACACCATATTATGCATGCACTATTTTTTTTATTTATTTTTTTTATTTTTGTAATACTGTTTTGTAGAACTATTTGTTTGGTTTGTATTTCTGGCTATTAGGGCTTGTTGTTTTGATTTGTTTTTTTTGTTGCCTTGCATATTTGAGTTTTATACAGGCGTGTTTGGGCTTGTCCTGTTTTGCTTTGTTTCAGTTAGTCTTGTCTTGTCTGATCTAGTTTCGGCTTGTTTTTGGCCTTTGTTAATTTCAATACAGAACATATGAAGATATGAAGTGAGAAATTCTATTCTTGTCCACTGATCTAAATGTCAGATAATTTTCCATCCTCCATAGTTATGTTTACTAAAATGCTGTTGTTGATGTTGCTTAGTAGCAATCTGCAAAAGTCAACAACGTGTTGTCGAGTGACTCAGTGGTTAGGACCACAGGCTAGTGGAAAAAACCTAGACCTCTCTCAGAGAACTTCACCTGAAAAATGAGGACTAGAAAAGATTTGGTTCAACAGTCGATGCACTATGCCTGGGCATGGAGGACATTAGTATCGTGTAGCGAGTAAATAAAACATGAATCATGTAGCACTGAAACAACTGTCATCAGTCATGTGACCCAGTAGAGCTTGAAGTTAAAGGAATTTCCCCAAAGTCCTAATGAAAGCCAGTTGTTTAAATATGAAAAATTCCACATGCAAATCTGAGTTGCTTTGAAGGTATGGGATACCCCGCCTAAAATTCCAGCTGACAATTTTGACCTTTTCTCACATGGCTGAAGAAAAATAAGGATAAGGATATTGGTTCACAACTATTGGTGGTTTGATGTTGACTTTTGCACTATGAAAGTTGGATCAACATCAAACCATAATATACATACAGAAAACAATAATTTAAAGTTATATCTTTTAAATACCTTTTGTAGACCTTTTTTTATAACCTATCATTTATATAATCTGTGTTTTATCAATACATATTGATAGTATAACATACTGTACATGTAAAGTTATCCACTTAATTATCACTTTTAATCTTTAATAATCTTTATTTTTTTTAATAAGATTGTAAGTTATTAAAGTTATTTAAAGTTAAATGTCTGTGCCTATTTGCTGCTATACAATGTTAGGAAAATCCACACATGGCTTTATGGGTGTCCTTGTTAAAAAGGCTATTAAAGGAATACTACTGGTCATTTAAAGAGTGTCAGAGGCACATGTTTCTTGAAGACTAGTGCATATAAGAAATATTAGTGTGTAGAAGGGTACTGTGCTGGTGACAATGACAAGGCCCCTAGCCACATCCACTGCATTACTAGGGGCTGTAAAAGGGCATCCCTGCCTGTGTGGTTGGATTTTAAGGCCTGGTTAAAAACACAAAACCAGCCAAAGCTTTTAGGGGCTCCTGCCCCAGGAAAACCACCACTCCTCAACAATGAATATTTTACCCCTGCTCCGGGCATTACCGCTCTCCTGACTGACCACAGGCCATGTTAAGTGTTCCTGACCAGAGGCAGAGGGGCACTTAACAAATGATAATGCCCGACCATCTATCTCTCAGCTGGGCTGCCAACTCGGCCTGAGAGCCCCTCCGTGGTCAGGGCCCAGACCACTCCACGGCCAGCGCCACTGACCCCAACATTAACCACACTCCACCGCCACCATCAGCCCTGGAAATGGCCTGCCTGGCTCCATGGGAAACGGGGTGGACCATCCATCATTTGGCGTGACACCTGCACTGGGATTCCTTGCCCCTTTTGGAGAACGGGCCACTGACCTCTGAACAGGGCTGCTGTACATCCTGCCTGTGCACACATGCAGAAATGATGGCCTGCTTGGGTCACATAATAAACTATAACATAGCCATACAAGAGAGTAAGTATATAACTATAACATAGCCATACAAGAGAGACGGTCTGACAGCTTTTGACAGCAACAAATAATGTGACAAACGCAAAGGGTGTGGTTCATTTGTATACATTTGGAGTAAATAGTCACTTTACTTGACAGTATCGACATGAACATATGACACTGTCATGACACATGAACCCTAATCCTAACCTCTAACCCTAATCCTAACTTTAACCCTAACCGTACCCTTACCCTAATCCTAACCCTAATTTGTTATGACAAAAATCGAATGTCATTTAATGACAGAAGCGTTATGTCATAAACGTTTATGACTTGTTTATGACACATTCATGACAGTGTCATGTCACTCTTATGTCGACACTGTCAAAAAAAGTGTAACCCAAATATGTACACATTTACTTAAGAAATGTGTCAAAACAAAAATGTTGATTATAGTGATGATACAAATAGGAACAAAGCGGCACAGACTCGCAACAGTGGGAATTGATCCCAGGTTGACCAGTTGTGAATTGGTGACGTTATCGATGCTCCACCACGCCCGTTGGGTATTTGGTGTCAAAAGGCTGTGAGCTTGACACAAACAGTTGATTTTGCTCACATGTTGATGGCATCCATGTGACACATTGTTCTTTGCATCTTGATCGAAAACAAAAACAAACAAATAGATAAACAACCCTTCGTGTCCTCATACAGTACGTTTGCTGGATTGATCCATCCCAGGACCGTAGTATAGAGTCTGGAGACAGGACAGCCACTGATAGCTCCCCTGATTGAATTTGTTGCACATAAGGGACATAGAATGTGAGGTAATTGCTGACAGGCAGTGTGTTAGATGGCCTCCATCTACTCAGGTGGTTTCAGATGTCATAGTGCTACTCAGGTCCCCCGGAGACAGGAGATGGGTGATAGTAATGAGAGATGGGAATGCCCTATCTGGTGCATCACTCCATGCAGGTCTACTGATAGGAGTGGAGGGGGGACATGTGAACAAGGCCTATGCTAATGGGGCAAAGGAACTCATCCCATTATTCTTCACAAAGTCCCAAAAGTGTACACTTAACTGCAAATGCACAGAGACCTCCAGCCAGATCAAATATGCTCTAAATGTCATAACACAGGTCTATTATTTATTATGAATTATAGTTACTGTTACTGAGTCAATATTATTACAAATCAGTTTAGTATAAATGTTTACATTAAATATGCAAGATGAGAGCACTGGGGGCTCTAGCAATAGGGCAGTTCATAAGCGCTTTCAGATATAACCATATGCGGAGGTTTGTCAAACGGAGGTCCTACCCTTCGGATGATTCAGATATGATGCTAACCTGCGGACCTTATACTGACCTTATACGGATATATGTGTGAACGACATACACACACATTACAGAATCTCTGTGTGGTTGTCGAGTGAGGGGTGGGGGCTTGTAGAGTTCACAAGATGCGAGATATGATGCAGAATATATGCGGCCGCTGCCTGTCACAGCTGCTTTTTGTTTAGCATTATGTAGGCTAAAGAAGAGAAATCTATTGTACGTAGGCTAATACTTGAAGTAGGCTAGTCACGTAAGTGCGCACTTGAAATTGACCTACAGTATTTGTATGTGTGCTTCGAATAAACACATTTATCTGTTTTCAACGTTATGTACCAGAATTACTTGGCTATAGAACCCCACATCTGGTTTGCGTTGGAGAGAGAGCATGCACAAACTTTATGGTAGGCCACCAGCCAATTCAGTAGGCTAACTCAAGACTTCAAGGCCATCATAGCCTACAACGTTTTTAAGCAACAAACAAAATACTAACATAACAGTGAAGTTGTTCATTTTCTCATGGTTTATTTTTTTCAAAAGCATCCTCTCCCCATGTGTCTATTGCATTTACGTAAGGAGCTTGGAACAAAGTTGCGTTTTCTTCGTTTTCATTTTCTCTAGCCATATTTATGCTCAACAAATATCAGCGAGCTCAGCTCTGAGGTCATGAGAAGGCTATCAATGAACAGAAAACCGTGTTGGCTAACAATTTATTAAATACTCCTGTTATTGTCGTCAACGACGTCGCTGTAGGCTACTGCCTTTTCAGCGCCTTCTGCTTATGATTCAGTCTTTTGAATTCGTTTGGCCTTGCCATGCAGTTGTAGGCTACAACGTGCCGTTCCCTTCATGTGTTCTATCAAAATGTTGTATGCCCTCATGGACAGTAGCTCCGTGATGTCTGCATCTTTCCAGGTCGGAGATTTTCTGGACAGCACTATGCCACTCCATCATAACACTGGCATTTAAGTCAGATCTAACCACATGGATGCACTAAAGAAACGTCAACAACACGCCCTCTCACTAGGTGTGAATTTTAACCGCATGTTCTACGCCTCATTCAGACACAGCACATTTACATAATGTCCGGAGGAAATACTAGGGGGGAAGTGGTAGGCCTAGAACAACCGGCTAAATTCGGACTTCCATATGACCGGTTATGTCGTTCAGATATACGGCCCCACCGTTTAACATCGGCAGAATCTCCGGTCTTACACGTATGTCTGAAAGCGCTTCCTGAGTTATGGATGTGACAGTTGGACTCATATTGGTGAACAAAATGCCTTAGAGCATGGACAAGATTAGTATCAGTGAATTCATTTGCATAACTTTTAATGTAACATCTGTCCTCTGAATACTGACAAATTCTCAAATTTCATATAATCATTTACATCCTAAGAATACATGGCATTTGACATCAAATAAACACACTTTTATGAGAGATTACAGGTTTTCTACAAACCTTTCCTGTAAGTTTCCTGTAGCCCTGCTAGACTTCTACAGAAACTAAGGTCCCCGGGGGCCACTTCCCCACCACTCTGGGCCCCTCAAAACTCAACAAATGTGTTTTTTTGCTAAATAACTACCTGAACCGTTGATGACAACACCGCACCCAAGATGACAACATTTTTATGGTATGTTAGTCTCAGAAGCCTGCATCAACCTCCTAGCCCATACCCACTCATTTGTGATTTGCACACATGCACACATGCACACACACACACAAACACACAGGCACACATTAACACATGCGCACACACACACACACACATACACAGGCACACAAAAACACATGCGCACACACATAAACACACACACATACTGTACACAAACACACACACATAAATACACACTCGCACGCCATACCTGCCAACATTTAGCTTTTGAAAAATGGGAGATTGTTTTTTTCTCTTTGGGGGGGGGTTGCACAGAATCAGTGTTTGCACATTTAACATGTTTCATTCATTCCTTGCAACACTGCATATTGGTTGTTGCTTTTACCTTACCGAAAGAGATGCGCATGCCAGTTATGTATCCACCTGCTGCCTGCAGCCTACCTCCAAAACTCCAGATCTGCTGTCAGATTATGTTTCGAGGACACAATTTGCCCATATGTATCAACAACACTCAATAACAGTTGTGTTGTGTTAATCACAACATTTATTCTCTGACAATTTGACAAACTAGGCTATTTAACTAGCCTGCTTGCTTGAGACTCCATGTCTTATGGAAAAAGGGTTGCAATTGACAGTAAGTCATTGTGTAGGCTATGTGTAGGGTGTATTTCATACACAATTTGGCAACCCGGGAAATGTCAGTCTAACAGAAAAAAATGGATCCATGATTTTCAAATGAGGCTTGATGGTCATGCAAATTCTGTGAGTTTTCCCGGGAGAAATAACAAAACGGGAGGGCGACGGGAGATGACGTTGAAATACGGGAGAAACCCGGGAAAAACGGGAGTGTTGGCAGGTATGACGCACACACACACATAAACACACACACACTTGCACACGACACGCACACACACACACATAAACACACACACACAGGCATGCATACACACATGCACATGGACACACACACAGACACACACACACACACACACACACACACACACACACACACAAGCAAAACACACACACACACACACACACACACACACACACACTCTTATACTCAAAAGCAAACTCACTCATGCACACACTCATTTACATGCATATGTGTTGTAAGAGTAGGAGATGGAGACAAATTGACAAGCGTGAATTATTTTTGTGGAGAGAATGTGCAGAACTGAGCAACGGTGATATTTTGTACCGCTATGTGGTACATCTAGTTTATTGCTGGCGTTACTCACAGAGGATCTGACACTTCAAATGCTATGTTGAAAACTTTTGTAAATAGTAGAGCGTTACATTTCAAACTGAACTGTATTACATGCAAACAGACGAGAACGGCAGGATGAACACATCTGCAACAGAAGGAGGTTGGTACGTTAACTCCAGCTGCAAAGTCAGCCATCCTCACCAGCTAACATGATAATCCAGTTACTGTACAACAACAGTATGACAATTACGGGAAGATAATCGCTCAGATTTTCGTTATTAGGCCACTCGAAAATAGGCTATGTTGATCACTGGAGGTAACGCTTAGGCCTTCCTGTGGTTTTGATCAGCCTAATAATCTCTGAAATATCAATTGGAAATGTGTTGAAACTGGCATGCCACCAGACGTTTATCTGCTTTGAGGTAAAATAAAGTCTCCACTCCTGTAAATTCACATTATGTAACATCCATAACGTCACATCCATAATGCACCATTAAAGGTTTTAAAAGTAAGAAATGGACACAATTTGTTCATCACACTTTACATTGATATAAATCAGCTTTGCACAGAAACTTTGGACATTGTTGCATCAACACTGTATGTGTAGCATAAACTTTTAAAACGTTTTAGATGTGACATGGCCATGGAACTTGCTGACTTAAAAACAAGAGCCTTACAAATGTAAGGAGCTGTGCTCTTAAGGCAAGCTGAGCATACACATTGCTCTACCATTCCCTTGTCAATCTGGAGTTTTAATGATAACACTTTGTTGGAACCTTGAGTCCATTTATCCCCTTTTTACAGTATAAATATGTATAATATTGTCATTTTTCTTTTCAAAAATGTTGTTTCTGTATGGTTGCACACCATATTTATGATGTAAAAAATCAGATCAGTTACAAATAATAAATGATAGACCTAAATGAACATTTGAACAGTTCTATATGTGTGTGCACAACTTTTTTTCCATGGTAAGGATGACCTTTATTGGTACACACCTCAGTTTACACACTTCTTACCAATCTACTGTATAGATATAATGTGACAATATTAACATCACACGTTTATCAGTGTGTCAACTCAGTAAATGGAGCCAAAAGTGAGTGAGAGAGAGAGAGCCGGGTGTGTGTGTGTGGATGTGTGGGGGGGTGTCGCACAAGAGGGAATTAAGAGTCCATCCATCACTGTGTCTGCTCTCCATTAAATAAGATGGAACAGATTCAGACAAATTCCCAGTTTGATGATCAAACTACTTAGAGTTTCACAGCGCGGCGGAGACCAGTCCAGTTGACAGCCAAGCAGAAGGGCAGGGCAGCAGTCCCACTCCTCTCTGTGTGGTCCACTGGTGCAAACTCTGTTTAACCCTCTCCAAAGAGGCTCTGAAGCATTACGAGTGCATTAGCACCAAGGGTCACGCCTTTGCTATGCTAACCCCTGACCCCAACCATCCAATCAGAGCACCAGACACAGCAGTGAGCTCATAGCATGGAGGCCCCAAGGGCTCATGGGAATTGGCCAGAGAGAGAGGCAGAATGGAGGGGAGGAGAAACCAGAATGGAGGAAGAACCTCTACAGTTTGGCCTTAATGGCTGTTGCCGTTAGGAGCCTAAAACTGCAGCAATGGGGGTGAGGAGGTGGTGTATGTGCATGTGTGTGTGTGTGTGTGTGGGGGTCTGAACTCTGAGCTGAGTGTCCCGGTCTTTCTGAATTATTCAGCAGGCCACAACTGTGATCACACACCTCTCAGACACAGAGAAACATATGCATTTGCACCCCCTTGTGGGATGGCACCTCTCTCACCCCTCTCTTTCATGTTTTGGTCTTCCCCCACCCTTCACTTATCCTTCTCTCTTCTCTATTGCCCTTCTACCTCTCATTTGCCATTCTTCTCTTTTTTCAGCCTCTAGCTTATTCCCTTTTTCTTCCTTTCTTTCTCCGTGTGCCTTTCTAAACTACTTGTTTTGCATCATTCTGTTAAAACTTCCTCTGGGGGGTGGGGGGTGACGCCATACGGTGCTGGCTGCCCGCTTGGCTAATTTCCTCATGGGTTGTCTACCTCTGGAGCCAGAGCTGAACGTGACGATCAGACCCTCCGTCCCGTGCACTATACACACTCCTTCAGGTTTCCGCTCCATTAACACATCTCACTTCTGCTTTTTCGGCAGACCTGCCAAGTTTCTCAGAGTGAACCGTGAACATAGGCAGTTGTTTAGTGGGTCAGACATCCACTCATACAAAAAACGGATCAGTTTGTGACAAGAATAATGTGGGTCACTGGAAACAGATCACTAAACGCGGCTACTATCAAACCTGTCAAGCCAAAGGTTAGCATGCAGATGAGTCTGATCTGTTAGCCTTATATAGACGATATCTCAATCCTTATCCACCACCAGTCCCTCACCAGATACAGTATCTGGATATGCCAAACGAAAAGGAAAAAGAATGATACCACAACCATCTTCAGTTGTATAATAAGTGATACGTTACATGATATAGCATATCATATTTTTTGCAGCGCAACACATACATTTTAGAATATTTTTGCAGGCAGCTAGCTGTGTGACTGTTTCAACACACTGTCTATCAGGGTGGCAGGAAACATCTGAAGCTGCCTAAGAGTTATATAGTACTGGTATCAGCATATATGAAGCGGGGGGTCCTAAGCATTGGGCGCACACATGACACACCACACTGATAACCTCAATCACAAACTAGCTCTCATAACTGTCAACTGCCTAAATGCCTCGAGGTCTGCAGGTCAGCTCGCCTTAAATCTACAACCACAACTGTGCTTCCCTCTAATGATCTAGATATCCGTTCTCTTATACGGTTTATTCATTCATTAATTCCATGTGTCTGTCAACCCCTTCTGACTCTGATGCAAATGTGCCATTGCCATCCTATCACCAGTGAGAGTCAGTAGATGTTTAACGGTTAAGTGAAATCTCCACAGTAGTGGAAGAACACCTCCTGAAGGAGGAATGTACAGTAGCATTTAAGAAATGATGTCCACCTGCTGAAAGTCTCTGGGCACCGGCTAGTCAGACCACAAGCCTACAGTACCATCTCCTCTCTGATGAGATTTCAGGTTCTGTTGTAGGCACTGAGCTGTTACATAAGTAGAGTGTAGGCCTACTTCACTGCAATGTTACTCATTCTATCATTGTCATCACCACAGTAACAGCAGCAATAGCAACAGCAACAGCAACGGTGGCAACAGCAACAGTTTACAAACACCTCAGCAATCCTTTGCAGCTGTACAAAACACTGAGGTCAGAATTGAAAACCACATTGGTGGGAGCTGCAATTGCAAAATTGGCATCTTAACCCTACTACCAACTCAAGTTCTACTCCTGTGCCTTCTTGGTGACTTCATGTGTTAAACAAATGCCTGTAGGATAATCAAACCTATCTACATGAGGTGCAGCAAGTAGGGGGAAGCACTGCAGCTGTGGAATTAGTCTTTTTGGCCTATTTGCACACAGCTGGTCCCCAGGTGAGTGCCCATACCGTAAATACAAGTTATTAGCGGTACAAAGTCGCACATGTGCTGTTAGCATTGCTGACTGACAGCAAGTCATCCATTAGCTTAGCTATCATGTGATGTGGGTATGCAAGGGGGGAGGCCTATGTTCAAACAGTGTAACGCAAACGTGAGGTCATGTCTTAATATAAACAAATGAAACATGGACATGAACAAAGACATGTTCATCACTCTTGTCCTGCAGAGTGTATTTTTTATGAGGACATTCTTCTTAAAAATGTAGGCTGATCAGTGGGTCTCTGTAGCATCCAGCTATTACGTGATTGTAAATTAAGATCTACATACATACAAACAGGGCCGCTGCTAGAAAAGCACCCCCCCCCAAACCCCTCTGCAGCACCCCTGCATGACTTAAATCAGGACTCCAGTTATTAAAAGTCAAGCCAAGCCATTTAGTTACTAATTACTCCACTCAAAACTTAACCTTAGGAAACCGATCATGTGAAGATTATGTGATCACATATTGTCATTTTTTTTCAGGCCATTGTGGCACCAGCAATCAGCCCTCTTTGCTTCACAATAACACTGGAAGACATCTCAGCCTCTCATTGGGTGCAGTTAGTTCATGTTCACCAGCAATGTGTTTAATGGCTGTAACAGCACATGTAGGCCTACTGGCTGAGCAAGACTTATTGGATGTGTCACTGAGAGTTGATGGAGGGTCCCCTGGCAGCCAACGACCTGTCACCTTACTGAAGGGGCGTCATCTGTCACCCTCACTGCCCTGCCTCCACACTCCAGAGAGAGTTGCTGCATATCTCTCCCCTCGAACCCCTGGGGTCAAATAGAACACATACACTCATAAACAACATATATTATTCATAGAGCGCTGTGAAAAGATCTGTTCTTCCACTGTGGCCATGTCAGCTACTGGAGCATGTTCTGAAACTCTGCGCTGCCAAACAGTATTCTGCTTGAATTTCTACTCAAACTAAACGTCTTGAATAAATCAAATAGATGTAATGGGGAAGTGACTGTTCAGTGCAACTGTGCTGAGGAGACTGGATTTATCTCAGCTGTCATGCTTCTGAACTGTACAATAGTTTGTGCTGCTTACCCATGTCTTTGAGCATGATCCATTACAAACCCCTGAGGATTGAAAATCACTCTGCTAGTACAAACACAGAGGTGCTCCTTTTCAAGCCGCCCCACACTCCCATTTCTACTACCATCAGACAGATAGTTTGTGTATTGGGTCCAGAGCCACTATGACTTTTAATCAGGATCCATGGCCCCTTGACCGGGATGTTTTGAATCAGAGAATGAATGTCTTCTGTGTCTCCACCCAATTCCATGGCGGAATCATCAGTGAGTGCCTTCATTTAATGGCCTCTAATGAGCTTAATCATATGCAATTAGACATGGAGTCAAGAGTCTTGGGGTGACAGTGGAAAGTACTTTCCTTTGCAGAGTCATACTGACATTGTTGACTTAGTTACTGGAACTGACTGACGTTGCTGAGTTACTGGAGCCAAAGACTTCGGCAAGAATGAGCATGTTGTGGATTATTTTAAATATAATATTAATTGTTTATGTTTTCCATATGCTAATTTGTTGACCTATACAGTTCTACATTTGTCACATTCTCTGGTCTAGGGGAAGAAATTTCTCTGTTTCCTTCTGTTTTTACTTCCATCCTATGGCCAAATGCATTTCCACATAGCTCAGTTACTCACCCCCACACTTTGGAGGAGTGGAAATGAAGCCGAACCCACTACCAGTTATATGGATGTGGCCAATTCACTGTATTTTTCTGTCGTGTTGAGGGAACATTCATTTGGAAGGGTAGAATTCATGCTAAAGCAAACCACTAGCATAGAACTGCTGTAATTATTTCCACATGGCGCTGAAGGATAACTGATGTCCCAGGGCAAAGAGCTGGGATCTGAGGAGGGGTTGCACCAAATCTCAAGTGCTAAGAAATTCTTATTTTCAACACTAAACCTTCCCATAACAGTGGACAATGATGCAATGATGTACTGTAGACTTCTACTTATGAGGCCACAAAATTGCCTCCAAAATTCATCTCTTTTTCCCCCGTAACTGACCAGATTGGATGCATTGAGAGTACTGATTTACAACAACAAGCTGATGAGTTGATGATGCCATGCACAAGAGGCCACTCAAACATTTGGAGGACGTTTCTTTTGCAAGAAGCTTTGGCACATACCTACAGTACCTGCTCACTTAGTTTCTAAGAGCTGGTGCAGAAACAGATACCGGTTCGCACTCAAGGAACTGCAACTGGTTGGCGTTTGTTTTTCTGTGTCAAAGCCAGGGGAGCCTGGGAAATTGTGTGCTCACAGAGGGGTACATGGGTTCACAGCTGCTCTCTCTGCAGGCGTAACTGTTCTCTGAGCCACCTGTTGCTACAAACTTCCTGTACCAAACATGACGGCTTGAAAGACAAACAGGTATGGCAGTCTTGCCTGTCATACTGCTGCCAGCACCTTTGTTCTTTTTAGTGTATAGTTTCAATATCTTTTTTTTTATTGAGACAAATGTTGTTAAAATGTTAAATGTATGATATGAATTTGCTGCACTTCTATTTTAATCTTGATGGTAATATGGGAAATATGTGGACACAAAACATTTGTGTCCCCTTCTTAGAGATGTGGTTCAATGAAACACTGATAGAACCGCTGATCCCCCATGGCGATGCAGTCTTTCCTAAAAAACACGGAAAAGCCTGGAGAACTCCTCTTTGAAGAAGCCTCTCAAAATGTCCACTGTTGGTAATTTACAGTTTAGTTCCAGGCTGGAGCCGGGAACACTGTGTGGCTGTTTACGGCTTGAGGGGGTGGAGGGCAGAGAGGCAGTGGGAGCTGTGAAGAGAAGGCAGGGAGAGAGGGGTGGAGAGGACGGAGGGCTGGCAGACCAATGTGCTGCCAGAGCTTGTGGAGCCAGGGCTAGACCACCCAGCGTGGTGGCAGGACGTTGGCGCAGGATCAGGGGCATGTCTGCCAGCTTGTGCCCAGAACGGCGCTCTCAGACTCTGCCAGAGTAGATGGGTTGTTTGCCCTTGCCCACAAAAAAGAAGAGTTCAACGACTCCTGGTGCCCCCGAGTGATCCATGGCCTGCTGGTGTTTGAACAAATAGACGTGGAGGCTCTGTGTGTGTGTGTGTGTGTGAGAGAGAGAGAGAGAGAGAGAGAGAGAGATGAATGGGATGCTGGATGCACTGGAATGAGATATTTTTAGTGAGTGGTTTCTTCAGTTATGTGACATTCCTATGGGTGGAAGAAATATTACAGAAATGTTATTTAGACAGTAGAGGTGCCATGGCACACTCAACAGCGTCGCTATTTTCTTTCATTTTCCCCCTGTATGGTGGGATTTTTGACTAAAAATGAACTGCTCACACACTCAAGTTGTATTTTCCACATAAATCTGTTTGCGTACCAGTTTATGACTTAGATGAAGTGAAGAGAAACCCTGAAAGAGCTCATCATTTTCATTGCAGCACTAAAGCGCACAGCAGCCAACAGCGCTGTATGCATTTTACCTTAAAACCTGTACTTTGTTAACATTTCTCACACTGCCTCCCACGAGGGCAAGTGGCTGAGTAACTTCCATGCTTTGCAAAAGCACTGTTTTGAAATGGCTAGCCTGTTTGTTTTTCGCTAAAAGCTTTGCCATTACGCTGTTGTCATGAATGCTCACAAACAGTTCTACTAACGTTCTCTCCCAGTGGTCGTTTCAGTGGCATCACAAAGAATTTGGACTCTGTTTATCTTCTCCGATGGGGCCTCGTTCATTTCATCCCAGCACTTACAGATTATCAACTCATTCACAAATTGCATTAGCCTTTAGCTTCTCTCAGCAGTTCAGGGCTTTCTGGTAATGTATCATTTGTCACAGGGTAATTCACTTTGGTAGATAGACTGGCGAAGGTAGATTAACTGAGAGGTAGGTCAGTGCGAAAATCAGGTTTCAGAAATGTGAAACATATATACTGATACATTGACGTTTGTCTTTTCTCCCCTGCTGCACTATTTATTTTATTGTTAAAACTACCAGTCGACTTGGAAATGCTATTGCATGACCTAATGGATATTTCATTTCAAAATGCATATTATACTTTATGTGCAGTGGTGTTTAGAATTTAGAAGTAATTCTAAACATGTTGTGCCTACAGGCTACTATTACATCTAGAGAGACTGAAAGAGAGAGAGCTTGAGGGACCGATTTCCCTGGTAGCTATCCTGCCTCTTCCCTTGAGGGAGAGCTACTGTGCAGCATACAGTATCGAAACATGATTCAACGAAACACTGAACAATAATAGCCTGGGTGTTCCCATGCTGCCTTGCGCGCGATTTGATTCACACTGCTAAGGCAGGCTGGAGACCATGGAGCAAATTTTCGCCTGAGATAGGGAACCAATCACAGAACAGGGGGGAAAGCAAGAGGATGATGAGCTATGCACAGACGCATTTGATAGACATCCGTGGCACCCAATAAACGGATCTGGGCATTTTTTTCAAATACGAGAAAATGAACGTTTGGTTCCCAGACCACGTCTCATTGAGAAGTGGTGGCGCTAGCCAGGCTAGAACAATAAAGCATTTCTTAATGCTGAGAAATGTTTGCTGTCAGTGTGTACTGAATTATCTATAAGTAACTCAGTGCAGAGGGGGGAGTTTTGTTCACTCTTTAGCCAATTTACCTCTGCAAACAGTCCAGTGAAAAAACAATAAAATAATATTACCAACCTAATTGATTACATGCATCAAAACAGCACAAATTCAAACAACATGACCAGCTGCTACAGTAGCTCTGGCTGTGATTGGCTTTGTTTAAAGTGGGCTACAACAAACTGACCACATGCCTCAGAATCTGGTCATCTCTTGACTCTGCTGAACTGTAAAGAGCAGCCACAACAAGCTGCCTGCATCAGCCAGTTGCATCTCTGCCACTGCCTGGCATAGCTCTTCGCGTCTTTCATTGTGGGTTCTTTTCATGTTTGTCAAGTTGTATTCAGCAGCTCACCGATCTATTGAAATAAGGGCTGCTCTGCTTTTCTCCCCCTTTGTCCTCCCCTTCTCTAGCGTGGGCTCATATTGTTTGAGTTGACCAGAGCAGCTCACAGGGGCAGGTGTTTGAGTGATTTCCACTGCCGGCCTCTGCAGTCCGTTCATCACTGTCAGTGCGCCTGGGCCACCCGGGGCCTCACAGCATCTAAACAGCACGCCGCCTAAAGAGGACCAGACCGGCACCCCTGCCTCCCTCTACACTCATACAGTACATTTGCAAATCATTTATTTTGCCAGCGTTTCCTCTCCCCATCCCTCCCCCTGCACCCAACCCACTCTGCCTTGATCAGATTCGGGTCGCGTCTGGAACCCATTTTGACGCGTTAGCTGTAGCGTGCGGCTGCCTATTGGGGACATTTTGCACTTTCGGGCTTTTTATTAAAGACGGGATGTCATAATAGGCCAAGCAGAGTCAGAGACAGAGAAAGAGAGAGAGAGAGAAAGGGGGGAGAGATAGATGGAGGGAAAAAAACTTCCCTAATGTAAGATTGCAAAAGGATGTTTGCTAAACACTGAAGCTTTTAACTTCTACAATTGTAAACACAGCAGTTTCCTCCAAACAGGAAGCATTAATTACTATGTTTTTCCACACTGTGATAGAGTAATTGTTTTAATGAGTGAGTGCGTGATTGAACGAAAAAGAAAATAGACCTATCTGAGTAAAGCCTTCTGTAGTTGCTTCTGTGGGGTTTTTTTTTCTGATTCAGCTAAATGCTAATGCTTTTGCAGTGCTGTACTTAAGCCTGGAGTAAAGATTTTGCAGTGAGACATTTACGCTTTTTAAATACTCTTTTTATTTTTAATGAGCAGGTATTGACTCGCCTGCGCTGGGCCATGTTGACATGGAGCCAGCGTCTGTGTTGAGTTTGGAAAAGCCTCTGCGATTGTGAATATAATAACGGCCTGAGATAAAGTGCTTGACAAGGAAATGTATTCTGTGACTGTCTGAGATGTGAATTTTCTTCCAAAGGATTATAGTGGTGATGGGTGTGGGGAGTTGGAGGTTGGGGGGGGGGCATAAAAGGGGGAAAAGCCATGCTTTACATTATCAAGCGGGCCCCACGCTACCTCTATATACAAACCTTCTTTGACTGAGCACTTTTGTTTGTATGTTTTTATGTCAGTGGTTCAATTGCAAAACAAACTATGTTTTTCTCGTCGTAATTATTCCTTCTTGGCTCTCCTTGTGCATTGGTGGTTTGGCATGGACGACTGTAATTTATGGTGTTGTTTACATTGTGCTGTGCTTAGTCCCTGACATAAGGTCATGGGCGAGGTGGGGGTGTTGTGGGGATCCTGGTCAAGAGTCCTGGACAGTAATGAAAAAAAGTGCAGGTCCTCGCGTCTTTCAGGAGTTAAAGTGTGTTTAGGATCAGGCTACACCTGAGGTGAGGATAATCTATCAAACGGCATGAAAGCCCTAATTAAAGCGTCTGTGGGCCTTCCAGACACTGGAGTGAACCCGCTTGGCCTCGTGCTTCACACACACACACCCTCTCCTCTCCACTCTGCTGTTCTTGGCATTGCTGCACTCACATCTCATATACTCAAGAACAAAAGAAAACAACCACAGAGGAGGAGTCCTTGTGCAAAAATCAATGCTTTACCCTAGAAGGGCATTAAACAAATACAAGACCTTTCTGCGTTTTTCAAATAACGGCTGATGTCTTACATACAGTTAATATTTTTATCTCTCAGTTTTGGTGAGTTAGGCTTCCCTTTACTGGTGTGTGTGCCCTTCCTCAAGACCTTGGCATGGGGGCCTGTGGTGTCTTTTTCCAGCATTGCTGCTGTCTGGTAGGGAAAGGCATACCACACTAAGGGCCCATGGCTTGCCTCACCCCTCTGGCTTTGTAAGCCTACGGGAGCAGCAGCAGCGGCGGCTGGATTAACGGTAATTGTGGTGTGTGAAAAAAGCCAGGATTAAAGTGGGATTCTCCCTTATCCATGGGGATATGAAGGCTAATATGCTGCATGAGGAACTAGACACACACATACACAGACACAGACACACACACACACACACACACACACACACACACACACACACACACAAACATACACACACACACGTAGTGTGTTTTGATGGTAATTTACGATTCATAAACTCATGTCCACAATGCTTACAGTACTATGTGTAAACAGTTTTGTAACAATTTGAGGATACAGTATATCCTAAAATGTTGACTTAAATGTGCAGACAGCTACACAGACACTGGCATAGCAGTGCTGGAAGAGGGGACATGACGTAGTTCAGCTAAATACAGGGTATGTCCTTCAAAGAGCCCAATTCTTATGATTCACTTCTCCCAGTGCTGAAGTGTCTAGCCTCAGTGAAGGCTGGAACACCACACACACGCACACGCACACACACGCACAGACACACACACACACTCACACACACACACACACTCACCCACACACACACACACACACACACACACACACACACACACACACACACACACACACACACACACACACACACACACACACACACAAACACACACACACACACACACACACACTGATGTGTTTACGTCTGCTCATGGGTAAGCTTTGTGCTTCCCTGTGACACAATCTGTTACTAAACATCCTACATTTCCCGACAGCGTCTAGTGGAGGGGCACCCGCCTCCAGTCTAGCCTCTCTGACAGCGTCTGAATAGAGATGCATACCAGAGCTGGGTGTCTTCTCCTCATCTGTTTAAAAAATCCCCATCATCATCTTTCATCCCTCTATCTAAAATGGACCTGTGGATGCCCAGGGAACACTCATCCATACATTGAGATATAACATAGTACTGTATGTATATCCACGTACACAGCTGGAACCATGATAGGACATGCTTTAGAAATGTTTACACAAAAGAGAGTTTTACCCTCCCGCTCAGGTTAACCTCCTGAGAGATAGCTCGTCTTCTTTTATCATTTCTGCTTGGTCAGGTTCCTTCAACATTACTGTGTGAAGTGAGCTGAGAAGCCGCAGCCTGCCCTCCCTCTCCCCATAACCAAATCATGTCAAAAAGCAATTAATAACTTAATACCTCCATCAGCCCTGCCACCTTCGCCTCCCCTCCATTTTCCAATGCCGCCGTGAGCCCGTGGTTTTCCTGGTCTCATCTACTAGTGCCCTTGGCGGTCAGCTGTGGTTTTCGGGGGCACAAGGAACCAGGCTGTGGCCAGTGTGGCTCTCTTCGGCTCCCAGGGCTAAGTACCGCAGGTCTGGGAGAGTGGTGGGAGAGAGAGCCTAAGCACTAATGCAGAGTCCAGCCACGCTACAGGTCCTGACTGGCCATTAGCATGGAGTGTGATGCATGCAGCTCAGAGGAGGCAAGAGAGACAGATTTCATCCAATTTAAAGCATTATCAAAGTCCCATGATTGATGCACTATGTGAATATAGATATAGTCCCATAGATTTAGCTGTTGCAACTGGCTGTCACCTTCCTGTGGGTTAGTTTTGTTTTTAAGCTCTCGTTGAAGATTTAGATTTGAACACATATCAACCAGGACCGGCTCCAAGCCCATGGTCAAGGCGAGCTGGATCCAAACCCCAGGCTTTCTGATTACAGTCCATAAAAAAGAAGAAGAAAACATAAATCTACATCAAACCTGAATAGGTTTCTTATATTATGGTAGGTCACGGGGTAACTCTTCATCTCAGCTTAGCTCAGCTTTTTGAAGAGGAAAGTGAAGCCGAGCTTTAGGACGTGGCCACACAATATTTTGTTTTTTTGTTCATTTCTTTTGGCAGGGTCTCCTTGAAACTTGTGGAAGTTCTTGGCAACCCATGCAGGGAATCTCATGATTAAAGAGTCTAAAATAAGTTTATAACTCATGTATTTATTAACCACTGAAAAGAGGGAAAAAGCTCTTTGCTTTTCCTACCAAACCACGTGAGTTGTCTGACCACATAGTTGTGTAATTTCTCTTTCTCTCCCTCTTTCTCTCTCTCTCTTACCGACCCTCTAGTTTTCTTTCTCTTTCTATCTTCCTTCCACCCTCCTTACCCTAACACATACACATCCAGCTCACTCACTTACATTCTCCAGTATATACTCATCCACTCTCTCTCACTCTCCTTCTCCTTCTCTCTCTCTCTCTCTCTCTCTCTCTCTCTGCCTCGTCCACAACCTCACCCACTTACTTTCCTCAGTACCCCCCCCACACCTCCCTCTCTCTGCAGCCCTCTCTGACGCGTGACTTGGTCCGAGGTCACCCCGGCGTGGTCGGGGCCCACACACCTCGGCCGTCTGGGTGGTAGCGGCGCTGTGTAAACGCTGACTCCAGGCCAGTGGTTTGGGCATGCGGCGCGGACTGGACTGCAGAGGTAAAAACTGCCCTCGTGGCTCTCGCGCTGGGCTCGGCCTCACCTTCACAACTCCCATCAAATAACAGCTGCGTCAATATATGGATATATATATTTAATTCCTGTTATGATATCTACTTTAGGCATAGGCTTTCATTTTTGCATATGCCTGCAGAATCATTATTATGACCGCCCAAGAGCTTAAGCGGCGGTCATATAGGTTTAGTCAGATTTTTTTTTTTTTTTTCTTTCTTTTTTTTTTTTCGCATGCCCAAATTTCCGTCAATGATTCCCGGGACACTGAAAGACCGGGGTACACGAAACTTGGTGGGCATGTAACCCCACATGGAAAGCATGGAACCATCGTTTTTTTGTTTTGATCTGTAGCCCCCGCTGGACTGGACCCCCGAAAGGAGGGTAGGGCAGACACAGTTTTCTGTGAATATCTCGAAAACCGTAGGGTTTAGGGAGGACCATTTTTTTTTGTATGTTGATCTCAAGGGGCCATGTCAACCCATTCCATAACCACTCATTTCATGTATAGCCACCTAGTTAAACAAAAAAGTAAAAATGAGGTGTTGTAATTGAAGGTATCTGTGACCTAACATAGTCAAAACTGCACGAAATTGGAAGTGTAGGATCATTATGACACCCTCTGTATGCACGCCAAGTTTTGTGGAATTCCGTTCATGGGGGGGCCACACAATAAATTAATTTATGTTACTATACACCAACTGGCCTGTAGGAGAGTTTTCTGTGAATATCTTGAGAACCGTGAGGGCCTAGGAGGTCCACCTTTTTATGTATGTTGGTCTTAAGGGGCATGTCAACCCATCCCATTACCACTTATTTCATGTATAGCGCCACCTAGTTAAAAATTAAAAAGCAAAAAATTAGGTGTTTTCATCACAATATCTCTGGCTGACAAGGTCAAAACTGCACGAAATTAAAAGTGTAGGATCATTATGACACCCTCCGAATGCATGCCAAGTTTTGTGTACTTTCGTTCATGGGGGGCCTTACAATAAAATAATTTATGTGTACATTTAGTGACGTACACCAACAAGGATTCCCGGGACACTGAAAGACCGGGTACACAAACTTGGTGGGCATGTACCCCCACATGGATAGCATGGAACCGTCATTTTTCGTTTTGATCTGTAGCCCCCCCGCTGGACTGGACCCCCCGAAAGGAGGGTAGGACAGACACAGTTCTCTGTGAATATCTTGAGAACTGTAGGGCCTAGGATGACCATTTTTTTCCCGTATGTTTGCCTCCAGGGGTCATGTTAACCCATTTCATGTGCACACATGTGCACAAACAGATACACACACACACACACATACATTCACAGTAATCATACGTATGACACATACTCACACAGTAGACATATGTACGCTTGCATGCACAGGCACATACGCAGGCACACACACAAGCACGCACACACACACACACACACTCACACACACACACCCACACACATAACATAAACATAACACAAACAATCAAGAATTTCTCAGAATTATGAACAGGCAAGATGGAGGTGGGTGTTGTATAAAATGAATTTTACATGTGAAATCTATGAACTAATCATGTTTTGGTACTTGTTGTCTAGCAGATACCAGTGAGAATTGAGTGTGGATAATGCAATT
The DNA here is from genome assembly GCF_017589495.1 of Alosa alosa. Taxonomy (NCBI): domain Eukaryota; kingdom Metazoa; phylum Chordata; class Actinopteri; order Clupeiformes; family Clupeidae; genus Alosa; species Alosa alosa. The sequence continues at coordinate 26,835,977 of NC_063207.1, forward strand.
TAGTGAGACAGTTAGAATCATATAGGCCTTTCAGCGTGATTTCTTTTTGTGGAAAAAATGTGCTGGACTGGGCGGCGGTCATATTTTGTACTGCTCTGCGGTACATCTAGTTATGTTATTATTAGCATGCAGCAGTGAGCATTGAGGTGGTAAAAAGTGTGACTTGATTGTAAAGATTTAATAGTGCATAATACACTTAAATCAGTGTTGTAGGAATTTATAGCTTATCGTGGGTGTTAATTCCCTTTTACTATTACGTGCCTATTTGTAAATACCTTTTGGTTGTGTGCATTCTTCAAATATGACCATCTTCTTATTTCTGTATTTCTATTTCAACTCTGGTGGGTCAAAAGTTGTTATTATCTGTTTTTACCTCTTCAAACTGCTGTGTGAGCTCTCTGGATCCCTGATTGATTTACTATTCACCTCTTTGACAGGCTGCATAGAGACAAGTCATAATTCTGTGCACTTGGGAGATTAAATTCCTGTATCGCTGTCAGCTACATTAACTTACTTCCTGGATCTCAATCCAATTAGTGTTGCAGCCCTCCCTAGCATTAATAAATCAATACCGATGACCGGCTGATAGGCCCTGGACTGTTGATGAGGCTTTTTCCCCTCTCCCCTTGTCCAGCATAGATATGGTCAACATGGTCTCTCTTAGTCTCTCGTTTCTGGTGTTTTGGTTGTTGAGTTTTTACACTCAATGTTTTGCAAATAAATCCAAAGATTTCACTACCTTAACTGCCTTTTGAGGTAAATGCTGGAGAGATCATGATCGTTTGAACGTTTAAATCATAGCCTATTATAACAGGGTAATTAAATATTAATATTCATTAAAGGTAGGAAAATTAGAAGTAACAACATTGGTGATAAGTCTTTGCTGATCTTTGCTATTACTTGGCACCCCTTGGTTAACCCCAACCTTGGTCTTTGTCTCCTCAGCTCTTCTTAAAGGACTCTGCTGTTTACCATGCCCCTGTTTACCAGCCGTCTCTCTCTCTCTCTCTCTCTCTCTCTCTCTCTCTCTCTCTCTCTCTCTCTCTCTCTCTCTCTCTCTCTCTCTCCCCTGCAGCACTTAAGCCACCCCAGCTGCTTGGAATGCCCTCACAGGAGGAGCAGCAATGCAGAGCAGATCGCGGTGGGCAGGATACAGAGTGTGCTGTTAGCGGTTGGCCTTGGGCTCTGTTGCAGATTACCAGGGTTCGGCACTCGGAGAGAATGACACAAATGAATGTGCCGGTGCATAGTGTCCTCCGCCAGCCAAGTAAGAAAACTCACCTCTCAACCCAACCTATATGCCAGAGCTGATGATTTACATGGCAAGCAAGTCTGCAAGGCCAATGAATGAACCCAAGGTCAAAATGCACTGTATAAAGCTCACTTTACATTTGTTTTATATGCTTTCCTAAAGTATTTGTTGTGCCTTATTATGGCACTTGATTTTTCTTGTTTCTTCTGTCTGGCTACACTCTAGTCTGTTGATTGCTGTGATCCCCTTACAACTGGTTGGGGGAACTTGACAGAGGTTGCTTCAGTATGGTTTGTTTCTTGATTGCATACGTCATCCTTCTAAACTGCCTACAGACTAATTTGCCTGTCTAGCTGGGGAGACAGTCGATAGGGCCATTGATTGCTTTCACTTTCAGGGAAAGACTTTTGGGGTGACGGGGAATCTGGTGTCACAAAACCTCACCAGATAGCTTTCCATACAGTTAGTAAGTTGACATGACCTAAATGGGCAATAATTGTAACAATACAATGTTCATTATGGCAAGTGGTCTAGAGAGGAAGAAAAAGGAAGTGGCTATATCCCATTCCCACTGCATTTGTTATAACAAAAATATACACAAAGAATAGTGACCCTCCGTTATGGGCTGCAAGACACATTTTGGAATCAGATAAAACTCTAAAAGATTTCCAGATAAATTCAAGATAGATCAATGCACAACTAAAGGAGGGGAAAAAGTGAAGAGAACGAGCTCATCCCTTTTCAAGGCATATGGTGCAAATTTGATCAGAAGCGATTTTTTAAGAGAGGAGGAGGAGGGGTGGTATTTGTGTCATTGATGTGAAAAATAACGCAGGCTGTAAAAACCCAAATCAAAAGTGCATCTGAAAGTGGTTAAACCCAAAGAAGAACCAGCTGCATCATCAGGGGTGTCTCAATCTCCCCGTGGTTGGCAGGGCGCAGCAGAAAATGCCGAGACAGCCAGCCCCCATATCTCGGCTGCTGCCAGCGAAGATTCCATGTGCTGGAGGAAGGTGGAGGACTGGGCCTTTTCTCCTGGGATGGCAAATGTACCAGTCCCTGGATGTCCTTAAATATTAATGTGGCCTGTTAGAGACATAGCGCTGGCTAATGTGCTGTAGTGGCCCTCAGAGATGGTGCACTCCCCGAGAGTGTGCACGCTTTATTTGCAATTAAACTCCACAAGTAAGACGGCTAATGCAATAGCTTGAAAGATTTGTTCTATTTCTCAATTCAGTTAATCAACACAGATACTGCACTAGTGTGAGAGGAGCTAAGCACAGTAGGTCTGCAGTGTCTAAACTGGCAATGGCCATAGAGGATGTTTAACGGCAAGTTTTGCATTGTGATATACTCAGGTGCTGATGCATGTTGGAAAAAAAAAATTTGTTTGAACTTTGCTGTTTGTCGGCCGTGAGGGTAAGGGCCTATCAGAGATGAAGTGTGATGCAGCTGGATCCATACCCACTGAAGCCCATTATGGTCAGAATGCCTCGTACCAAAACTGAAACATGGTACGCTCAGAGGGCAGCCATTCTGTACTTTTGACCCCTAAGACTGTCCATCCATCATCTCTGACAGGAGAAAATGACAAGGGCAATGTGAAAAATCAATCCCATTACCACAGTAAACAGAGGTCTGTGAGGGGCATGGGCCAGGCTTCTGATCAGCCCCTTCTTGCGAGCTCACTCACGGTCAAATGATGAGGTGAAGGTCAAGTTTCCAAAGTAGACTTCGCAGATGTACCCCAGCGCTGGACCATAAGGTTGGCCCCGGAGGTCCGTCTGCTGGTCCATTTGGAGATGACCCCTTTTTGTCGCGTGCACGCCCTGACATAGCAAACAGACTTGTCCTGATGCCTCCATGGCCACAAACTGGCTCTGGACAAGCTGCCAGCGGCGTGTGGGACCAGAGATGCACAAAGGCAGCTCCTGTTAGCCCTAGTGAAGTGGTCAGGCAAGGGTCAACCAAGGGTCGAGGAGGGGGATGGATGGGGACTGATTTTTTCACTGTGAGGACAACTTCAGTGCAGGATGTCCCAAACCACATTCACCATGTCAAAAATGCGGCATTCATTATTCAGGCTTGGACCTTTCCCCGTCCCTGATAAAAGCTACTTACAGTACATGTCATTAAGTTCATTTGAAAAATATCAGTTATCAGAGTTTTCTTGAATGGATTAAACAGGCTGTATATTTCTGCTGTTTGTCCTCTGTGTTGTATATACCAATCCTCCTTGCTATGTCAACTCTGGGCAGCGGCCCGTCTGTAATCACGAGGAAGAGGTAAGCAATGCCCTCCAGATGTCAGAGAGGGCCCCTGCTGCCTAGACTGGGATCCAGAGGCTTTTTTGGGCAAATTAAAACACAGAGAGCATCAGACATATGGACAAGTCAGCCAAAAGTGACATCCACCTCCTGTTCTAAACTGTGTCCCTCCTTCAGATAAGAGAGTCCAGGCCAGCAATCAGTGTCCACAGCATATGAATGGGACCTTCATCCGTAATGGAGTGTGAAGACAATGATGGAGCAGGACCTTAGAGTGTGTGTATTTGTGTTTTTGTCAGCGTGTGCACACACACACATACACACACACCCCGTTTGATTTGTTTGTGGCTCCTAAGTGGCCTACGACACGCAAGCTGCTCCCCCTCGACCCTGACGAGCGCTACTTTTGGGTGAGTGTGTGTGTGTGTGTGTGTGGTTTCGAGCGAGAGCGAGTGAGGCTACGGGGGCCTTTGCCAGGGCACTCTGGTTTTTCACAGCTTAATTCCATTAGCAGGGTGGCGCACCGTGCTGCCTGTAGAGGTGGAGAGGGACAAAGAAAGAGGCTGGTTCTTCTGCTGGAGCTATTCCTGGAGATGGAGGCGGAGAGGGGGATGTGGCGAGAGGCAGGACGGAGGGATGGAGGAAAGGTGGTGTGTGTGTGTGTGTGTGTGTGTGTGTTGTTTGGGCGGGGGCGGGTGTGGGGGGGTGTCAGTGGTTCCACAGTCTCCCAGGCTGCCGGCTCACTCCTGCCGAGTGTAAACTGTGTTTGCTTTGTAAAGTGACTCTGTGTGTCTGTCTTTGCTCTGCTGACCTGGCTGCTTGCATAATTGAATGCTACCTGTCCCACCCACCCCGGTGGTGCAGGCACTGCCACCTTGTGTTAGGGCTCGCTGCTGCTATGCAAATGGTCTGTGAAGGCAGGAAACACAGCCAGGAAGGTTTCTATGGGACAGTGTGTATACACGTCAGTGAGTGTGCATGTGTGTGTTTGTGTTTGTGTGTGTGTGTGTGTGTGTGTGTGTGTGTGTGTGTGTGTGTGTGTTTTGGGGGCCAAACATTACATACTGGGGTGGATGGTGATTTCCTCCTCCTGCATGTCTCCGTGTGTGTGTTTTGCCCAGACTGGTTGTTGTGACCCTGAGAGAAGTTCCGATTTGCTCTGGCTAATAGCGCACCGCAACAACAAAGACTGCGGTGGGCCACGTTTCCTTTCATAGGCCCAGTTTGGGACAGAGGAAAAGCAGACCAATATGAGGAACACAAGGACCATGGCGAGCACTAAATAGCAGATAAAGCACTAAATAAATGTAATGTGTTGTTGTTGTTAAGAAAGTGAGGTCTGAATCCCTCAATTTACGTCAGTCTCTTCTCCACATCAGTTTTGTCTGCGTCTGTCTCAGATTCACAAACAACCAAAAGCTGTGTTGGTCATTTGAAAAGTCATGAGTTTGTATCAGCTGGCAGCATTTCCATCCTACGGATCACATTAGCTTGGAATTTTCCCACTGATGATTGTTCCTATTGGCCGGTGTAACGGCTTATTCACATCAGATGCGTGGCCTGTGTGTGTATCTCAGGCACAGCTTGCGCCGCGTCGCCACCGCGGGCCAGCTACAGAATAGAAATGCCGCCTCATTTTCACGCGGTCCTGTGAGAAGATCCTATGCAGCTCTGCATCAGAGATGTTCCTGGTGTGAATATGCGCACGCAACCTCCACGCAGTAGTGACGGAACGGAGACGGAACGGAGACAGAACACACACAGCACGCATCTGGTGGGAATGAGGCGTAAGAGACTCTCTGCTGTAGGCTGTTTACTCGAATCTGAAGATCAGAGAGGAAGATAGATCACTTGATCCCAAGATAGGCTCCACTGCTCCAGACATTTTTACCGCAGCTGTGGGAAGAGCAGATAAATGTGCAAACTGTCTTCATTTGAAACTTTCTGCTCACTGGCCATTGCCATTCTTCTGTGTCCATGCAAAGTGGGGGCAATCATGACTGCATTGCCAATCAGCATCACTACAACTGCTGAGTCTGCTAAGCACATGTGATACCAGACTCAGGCCTATTCTCTGTGAGTGGTGATGATCAACTGGTGTTGTTCACTCACTTCATCTGGTAACTTGGATGCACTGTCACTGATTTCCTAGACTAGACTGCCAACAGAGAGGGAGGGATGCATTTTGAACTGAAGGCACTTCAAATGAAACATTCTTGAAAAACACTGATGAAAAAAAGTAATCTGAGATCTCCAATATCACAATTTAGTCAACAATGTATCATGTCTAACAGCATAACAGTATGCAAGAAAACAAAAATACACAACACAGCAAAGCAAATAAGCACATGCAAATACTACTAGGACAAATACTAACATAATGACTCACAGAATGCTCTTATAGTTGCTATTGATTTTCTGAAAAGCTGACCATTTGTGTAACTTCTTTGTACAGTATGTTCTAAAACTTAACTGCTATGGCAGTATTTGTAAAGCAAGACAAAAAAAGAGGGAAAGAGTAAGTGGGAAGAAATACGACTAAAAGGGAGAGATGCTGTCCCTCAGTAGCAGAGAGAGGAAGAGAAGGGAAGAGAAGGGAAGGAGAGTGGGCAAAACCTTGGGTTTCACTGTGCAAATCAGGCATGGCCTCATGTGTGGACCCTCATTGCATGGTTTCACAGCAGCTGCAGAAACCACATCTCCTCCCATGGAGAGCGTCCAGCTCCGTGGCCGGCCCTGAATAAGCACTGGGCCTACAGGAACCAGTTCAAAATGGAGCCGTTAGCAAAAAAAAGAAAGAAAGAAAGAAAGAAAGCACAGCACACAAATGGGGGTTGGGGCTCCAGGGCAAAGGAAACCACGCAGGGATTATGAGCACACTGTTCCAGCCTCAGCAACAAGCCCTCTGGACCCCCCCCACCCCCCGACTACTGTACGCCCGCCCCCAGGCTGGCAAAGCTATTTGTTACCACACAGACCTTTTTTTTTTTGGCCCTCTATCATGATTCCATAAAAGTGGTGATCTGGTGGCAATGAGGAGAATCCAGATCTGGTTACAGCTGGACATTTGGCTGGTAGGCTGATGCCTGCTGCCCCATCGCTTTATTCTTTGAGGTGTATAAAATCTACAGGCCTCGGACAGAAAACTGGAAAGCCATTTAACATATACAGGGTTTCAGTTTGGAGTTTGTGTCATTTCTGGAAGTGCTTCTGACGCAAGAAGCCAGGCGACAGTTTTTCAGAGCCAATCAAGACACGTCCAGTCATATTTGGCCGAGGCGTCATTAGCTGGTTGACAGTTTCATGGTGCTGCTCCAACTGACCCCTATCAGCTCGTGCTGGCGCAGAAAAAAACACACATTGCTTAGTGCTCTGCTAATAATTGTTGAGTGAGTGTTGAAAGGATATATCCAATGAAATTAAAATCAGTGTGAAGACATGGTTTTTGTCACATTGTTTCTTCCCATGCCAACTTTGGTGTCTAGAACTGTCTCTTGCTTAGATCTTGCTGGCCTCTCTTTAGGCCACTTAACGTCTACAGGCAAGGGAAAAGAGAGAGAGAAGGAGAGAGAGAGAGAAAAAATGTTTGTTAGCAACCGTCATAGCAAACACTTATGGTGCTAAACACTCAAAGGCCGATGTGAAAAGCTGATGGAGTATGGGCTCGACACAGAAGGGGTGGATACTGGTATTGTCCTCTGCTGTCCACAGAGGTTTCTGGGAACAATGGACGAATGTCAGCGATGGCATGTTCTCATGTCATCTCTGTGTAATTAGACGTCTTCTGCTAGTCATCTCCTCACCGCTGCTGGATGTAAATATAGACCTATTGAATTGTTTGGCAGAGAATCCCTTTGATTTTCCCTTTGTCTTTTCTTTCTGTGGTGGCTGTGCTCCTGGCCAGCCATACTGCCTTTGTTCTTCAAGGAAAAGGTCAGTGGCGATAAGCAATAGGTTTGTTGTCCAGGAGACATGTACTCTCAGGTCTTTGCAACACAGAGACAACTCAAAGGGAAGTTAGGGACATCTTCTGCAGCTCTGTGCACTTGTTAAGTACACACAAAGGTAACAAAAATGCCAAAAAGTGAACTGGGTGAGAAGTGAACATCCAAACCCAGACTCTCTCACAGTCAGCCTGTGCAGTCCTAGAGAGATGAGAGGACGCTAACGATATAGCAATATTACTGTAATTCACAAATATAACATTATCCCACAAATGCTGCATTTCAAATGGCTCGCAGCATGATTACAGGTAAGAAAAAAACAAGATTAGCCTGGTCCAGGAAGTATTGTATTTCATTATTCCTGTGTGTTATGTTGTGTTGTGTATGTGTGTTGCATTATAGGATGCCTTCATTTCCTTCGGGATAAATCAAGTCAAAGCTCAATCAGTAATTGCTGTGCTTATGAAAATCACCCAGTTCACCCAAATAAAATGCTTAGCTTAATGAATTCAGTTTGTGAGTTCATTTGAAATGGGAAAAAATCGTGGCAGTTTCTGACGATGCCATTTTGATGTGGGCACATTCTTGTCTGGCACATTTTGTATGCTGTAGACTGATGTTTTTACACGCTAATGTTACTGTGTTGTCACAAACAGCCGAGATGTTGAGCACTTAATTTCATAAGCACTAAATTGTTTTTGTTTTTTCAAATGCAGTATTTTCAAATGTTTGATTTGTGTTAATAATTTGTGTTATTGGCTTTTTATTGCTTTGCTAATGTTGTTGGGCTGTGCAGAAGTGGGCTCCCATCTTGCCAGAATCATATCAGTGTAGATGGCCAAGAGTGCCTTAGAGAGGCCTGGAGACAATATGGCATCTTACTGTACATGCTAAGCACAGCTGCTCTGCTTCTTTAGGGAAAATCTACATGCCTGCCTTAGTTATTGCGTGTGTGTGTGTGTGTGTGTGTGTGTGTGTGTGTGTGTGTGTGTGTGTGTGTGTGTGTGTGTCTGTCTGTGTGTGTGTGTGGGACATATGGGAGCCAGCCTCATAATCGTACATTTGTGTGCACGCGTGTGTGGAATGAGTCCCCAGTGTTGATTTAGCGTCACGAGCCATCAGCGGGAACAGTTGCAGCAATGTGCATGACGCAGCTACCACTTCAGGCCCAGCAAACCCATTCACCCCCACCCCCCACCCACCTCAACACCTACCACCCGCCCAAGGAGGGGAACACGCTCCACCTTGCACCTCACACTGGGTTGAGGGACCCACAGGTGTTGAGAGGGAAGCACTGTGGAGCCCAGGGTGGGGGAGAGAGGAGGGGAGCGGGGGTACAGTGGGAGCTCGGCCACCTACCGCGCTCCGCAGGAGCCCAGCAGCGAGCCGCCATCTGCGATGCATTAGAAGCTGCCTGCGTAATAAAGCAGTTGTCATAGGAAATCAATATAATTAACGATACGCCCCGCTCTCTGTCATATCCTCTCAGCTCCCCATCTGCGTGTTCAGAGGGATGCTATGCGCAGGCTTGTGTTTACGTGAGCCTTTTTAGTGTGCCGCTCTGTGTCTGTGTGTGAGTGTGTGTGTGACAAAAGATTACAAGTGTGTTTGTGTGCATGCCTGAGTGAGTGTGTGTGTATGTGTGACTGTGTTTGGGTGTGTATGTGTGTGTGTTTGTGTGTGCGTGTAAGTGTGTGTGTGTGTGTGTGGTTGGGTGTGCGTGTAAGTGTGTGTGTGTGTGTGTGTGTGTTTGTGTGTGCGTGTAAGTGTGTGTGTGTGTGTGTGGTTGGGTGTGGTTGTCACCAAGTTAATTTTGTTGTTTTCCCCACAGTCCTAAAGAAGCTGTTGTCAATGGTATTTAGCCACTCAGTCATATGCTTCAGTCATTTGTCCATAATTTTACATGTTAGGTATAATGCACACGTACTGTAGCCTATAAAAGCCTAATCTGTGGGCAGAGCTGTAGGAAATTTGGCCTCAAACAGATGAAAAATCCTCCTGACAAATAATCTGCATGGACCTCCTCATACACACACACACACACACACACAAACACACACACACACCAGTCTTCAAAGGAGCCTGGGAAATCAAGTCACATATGGAGGACCAGAGCAAACATCTGTGAGGTTGTTGATTAAATCTGAGGCTGTGGAGAGATGAGAGGATGAAGTGTAAAAAAATAAAGTAAAAAGATGAAGAAAAGAAAGAGTGAGGGAGAGAGAGAGGGAAGAAAAAATGAAATGCTCCTGACTGTGAAATGACTGCCAGCTTTCTATTTGTGCTTTCTTTTAGAGTCGCTCCACGGCGATTCTTTCTACTCCAGCAGCATATGGGATGTGGGATTGGAGTTTTGGCGAATCAAAGCCTTCTGGATAAAGATCTCTGGAAGCTCCAACTAGTAAACAGTGCCATAAAAGTGGCTTGCGGGGTGGAGCGTCAAACAAAAACTTGAATGTCTGCCCACCGCCAATAAAGCCACGGCTTCCACAGCCATCTCCTTACTCCCTTTGCTTCTCTTCTTCTCCCTCTCTCTTCCTCTCCCTTCCCCTCTACTCTGCTTCTCTCCCTCTCTCTTCCCCTCCACTTTGCTCCTCTTCCTCTCTCTCTCTCTCTCTTCCCCTCCACTTTCTCTTTTACTCATGTCTTTATCTGTGCCCCCTCTCTCTGCCCTCTATCTCTTTTTCTCTCGAGCACCTCTCTCAGTGGGTCCTTTTTTCTCTCCTTCCCACATCCTTCATCACTCTTTCTCATTTCCCGCCCCTTCCACTCTCCAGAATTGTGTTCTGAGGCTGCCCTACAGTACTTGTTTTTTCCCTCCTTCCTGCCTTTTCCCTCGTTTTTTATCCTCCATTTCCACAAGCTCTGCTCTATCATTATCTAGAACTTTCCTGATCCATCATATCAACCTCGATCAACCTCCACCCACCTCTCTCCTCTCCATAAGTAACACCTGAAAGTTCATTTTCTGTATACATTCATCTAGCAGAAACCACAGAAGGTCCTTCAGCAGTTCTCAGCGCTTGGGTGGAGTAGGGGGTATTTCAGGATCTAAGTGTTTGTGACAGTGCGGCTAAAGGAGAGTGGGGGTGTTTTGACCAGAATATTCCATCTGAAACGACTCAAGCCTAGTAGCAATATACACCGATACATCACTGGTTGGGAAAGTGAGACATGCCCTCCTGCTTTGCGATAGTTACATGCATAACTGTGGGGTTTTTTCTCCCCTCTGTGTGAAAAAATACCTTGGGAGCTGTTGGAAGCCACATCTGGGGCAAATCGTACGGTGTGGTGTTGTGAGCAAGACAAATGTGTAGAACAGACTTAGACTGAGACAACAGTGCCTTCTCTGCAGAGCTCACCGAAATCAGAACCGCCTGTTCTGCGCCTGTATGTGGAAGATGAATGGACTCGACCCCTCCCCAACTCTCATGCCATCCATCCCCATATCCTTCCACCCGGTTGGGTCTTACAGGTGGATAGCTGACTATCTAATGGTGAAGAAAATGCTTCCTGAAGTCAGCCCATGTGTTTTGTAATGCCTGTGAGAAAGATGTCTTGAGGTGATGATGGAAGTGGTCAGTGAGGTCCTGCCCATCCTCATGCTCAATACTGACCTCTAGTGGTCTTTTGAAGATGGACTTCATTACAGTGTTCCCACCACACCAAGACTTCAATAGTCAATCAGAAAACCTTATTTGTGGAAAATTGAAGTCGTACTTAAAAGTAGAGATTTATTAATATCTAATGTGAATGTTGATGTTAATTACCTCATAACTCCAGGGTGAATGGAAAAAATGGTTTCATGAAAAATGATCTAATGAGGTTAAGTAAAGCTGAAAGATATGTAGCCAAATGTGTTAACCAGAATACATGTTTAATAATCCAAAAATCGTGATTCTGATTCTTAGGAACTGCATGCCATCATAATATCTTTCCACATAATTAGTTCAGTACTCTCTCTTTAGAACTTTCCATCAAGTGTAGTCTTAAAGCCTCCTATGTTTAGCTTCCAAATATGGGTGAATATTTAATATCTCTATAATTTGCCCAACCTCTAAGTACTGGCACTCTCCAACCTTGAGATTGCTGGAGGAGTAGCTAGAACGCCTGAGCCCCCAACCGCCCATCATCATCAAACCTGGTGTTAAGGGTTTAATGACCCTCTCCACTGCATGCCTTGTTAACTCTTCCACGGTACAAATTAGAACGTGTTGCAGAGGGCAAAGGTCACAAGCAGCTGCTGTGGCACCTCTACTCAGCCAATCAGAAACAGATGCTGTCCTCTTCGAGCATTAACAGTAAATAGGCCTTCAAATATAATTGAACATATTTTTTAAAGATGACAAGCACAAAATGAATACCCCATCCAGACTGTTTCAGTCAACAAATGTCTTGATCTTGAGCTTCAGCCTAATGGGTGATTCATTGTTGTTGAAGTCATTTCGTAATGATGTATGTTTGTAATAAGATGTAATAACATCAGTTAAACACATTAAAAAGATTATTTTAATACATTGCCTATTAAACATTTGTAAATATTAGTTTCTGTTATTTGCACAGTGTACACAATCTTGTCTTGAAACATTCCTTTCTGCTTGTTGATTTTCTGACAAAACTTTGCCAATTGTTAATGACACAATTCAGTCCATTTGTGTGAAACTGAATCAAAGAAAGAAAGAGAGAGAGAGAGAGAGAGGGAAAGAGAAAGAAAAGAGATTGAGGAAAAAGGGTGAGAATGAGAGAGTACTGATGAGACACCACCGGAAAGGGTTTCATGTGACCCACTCCTCTCACACGCACTGAAACACACTTGTTTATTTTGGTCTGCACCCTGTGATTTCTCGGTCACAAGTGTAAATTACATGTCGCCACCATTAATTATTAAATCCAATCGGTGCTTAATTATTGATGGTATCACCTATTATGCAACGTTGCCACCACTAAAGGAGGCAGTCTGGGAAAGAGCTTTTCTTCATTAAGATTTTCTTGAGGTTAGAGACTCTGCCCACCCATTCCAACCCATATCTCCTGTTCTCTCTTTTCTCTCTACTTCTCTCTCTCTCTCTCTTTCTCTTTCTCCCCTTTTCTCTCTTTCTCTCACTAGTGATTGATGATTGCAGGAAGTTCGTAAATGAAAGATGCACAGGGAAAAAAAGCGCTCTCTCCGAACTGGATCTTCGTGGGTTGGGATGGCCACTCAGAGAGAAAGTAAGTGCTTCTCAAACCACAGCTAAGTATTTTGTGTGGACCTGAGGACACTCAAGCTCCCCTCCGCCCGTAACGATTAGTTTTGGGAGTAGTGGGCGGAGGGTGGCGAGTGGTTACCCACAATGCAATGGGAGTCCGTAGGCCTCGGCCTCACTCCTCCTCTGGTGGTGTGTATATGGTTGCATTGTCATGCCACTTCGAAATGTTTAATCTGCACACAAATAATCAGGCGATAGAGGCAAAGGACCACTTAGCACCCGCGGGTAAACATTAGTGACCATGATCACCTCAAGTCGGTAAGGAACACAGTGGGAGCGAGTCCTAAGACACCAGTCCCTCTCAGGCTATTCCTCATGCTAATAGATTGTTTCATAAGGCTGTAAACCAGAAACTCCAAAGGCTTTGTTGTGTGCGGCACAACATCAGTTCTCAGTTATGTACTTTTTGAAATTTCCTGGACAAATGGATAGTAATAATGATTAGGGCAAATAAAACAATGTGAATGCTACATCTTATTTTGATATAGCACATGCTGCTATGATCATAAGTTTGAAACAAATCAGTTCAGATCTGCTCCAAATCACACATAACATTCATCTTTCAAACTGATATCTACAAGGGGATATTACACTTTTGTGCATGAATACAACTCAGAGCACGAAAACAAAAGCCGCTTGGCATATAGAGACGCTCTCAGCAAACCTTTGAAAAACTGAGCGAATGCTAACAGACAGGGGGTTGGGTGGTAATCAGCCCTCACCGGGGCACTGTTAGTCGTCGCCGGCGATAATCAATATGGCTTAATAACCTATAATCGAGTCTGCGCTCGTCAGAAGCGATGGTGACGGATGGACCTGGGATAGGCCCTGACGCTCCGGCTAATGTGCTCTCAGTGAGCGACTGTTTATTACTCAATAAGGGACTCGGCAACTGCCATGATCAATAATGGATGGGGCTCTTTTAACTGTGTGCAACAGCAGAGGAGCCGGGAGGGACTGCAAGCAGACTAGGCCACTCTGGCTCACCCTCACACTGAGCTGAGCTGAGGGGTGGACATGGCCACGGAGGTCCACTCAGGTTCAGCCCAGTTTAGGATGGATGGGGACGGGGCAGTTTTAGAAGTGATGTTTAATATGGGCCCGCTACATGAAATGTATCTCTCCTTCAGATGGGTGGGCTGCGTCAAGGTCATCGTGTCAATAATATATGGAAATAAACATTTACCGATACACAACAAATGTGAGAAAGAGATTTTAAGAGATATGGATGGTACATGTGTAAACAAAATAACACATTAAAGTAATTTGTCAAACTAAACTTACATATAAAATGGAAACTCCCTATGCTGTTTATGGTTAAGAGAGGATCTTTAAACACAATCAAGATAATGCTATTTTCTGTTTTAACGGAAAGATCAGAGCCCTCAGTTTATGTGTGGAGGTGAGACGGGGACTCATTTATCTCAGATCAAGGGAGCGCTTGGACTGAGGTGGCCTTGATGCTCAAAATCGTTTTGATTCAGCAACCTTGAATGGACCTTTTCAGAAAATTCTTTCACACACATTTCCAAAAACCAGGGATGACAGGTCACCAAAAAAAAGGCAATCTTTCTGGGCCCTCTGAAAATATTTTCCGAAACATAAATAGCAGCACACTTAAAGAATGACACTTTTTTACGCGACGGCACAGCAGTGGCCAGTATATCAGGCAGCCAGGTTGTCCAGATCTCTGTCTGAGGACGAGATGTTTGTGTTTTTTTTGCCAGTAACCACAACTTAGAGGCAAAGAATCCTCTATCCTCACCACAGGCTCCTCAGTCGAGGCCCTGTTCCTGGCCTACGGGACGAGTGGAAAGGGAAAAAGCTGATGGACTCTAAAAGTGGCTGAGGTTTCCTCAGGACTCCAGTGGTCCAGTAGACGCGCCTCTGTGTGTGTGTGTGTGTGTGTGTGTGTGTGTGTGTGTGTGTGTGTGTGTGTGTGTGCTCAGCTCATGAGTAGCCCAGTTCAGACAGAGAAAGCCTCACCAACATCCGGCAGTCTCTGTCCAAATATTTACCCCTTGTGTGTGTGTGTGTGTGTGTGTGTGTGTGTGTGTGTGTGTGTGTGTGTGTGTGTGTGTGTGTGTCTGTGTCTGTGTCTGTGTCTGTGTGTGTGCTTGTCTGTGTATGTGTGTTGGTATCCAGTATGGCCATAGGCTCCATGTGTGGGCAGTGTCCAGGCTCTTTGCCACCTTCCTGACCTCCCTGGGTTTTTGTCTGCTGCTGCCCCACCCGCGGCCCCTCAGCCTGCGGCCCTGCTGCCCGGCCTCACACCACACAGACCACCCAGCCCGCCCAGGCCTGTGAGGGGGCCACTATACCTCCATACAGACTGAGCCTCCTCACCAACAGTTACCCACAGGACCCTAGTGTACGTGTGTATGTGTGTGTGTGTGTGTGTGTGTGTGTGTGTGTGTGTGTGTGTGTGTGTGTGTGTGTGTGTGTGTGTGTGTGGGGGTGGTTATGTGTGGGTTGTAGGTGTGTGTGTGTGTGTGTGTGTGTGTGTGTGTGTGTGTGTGTGTGTGTGTGTGTGTGTGTGTGTGTGTGTGTGTGTGTGTGTGTGTGTGGGTGGGTGGGTGTGTGGGTTGTGGGTGTGTGTCTGTGTGTGTGTGTGTGTGTGTGTGTGTATGTGTGTGTGTGTGTGTGTGTGTGTGTGTGTGTGTGTGTGTGTGTGTGTGTGTGTGTGTGGGGTGGTTGTGTGTGTGTGTGTGTGTGTGTGTGTGTGTGTGTGTGTGTGTGTGTGTGTATGTGTGTGTGTGTCGTGTGTGTGGGTGGGTGGGTGTTCGGGTGTGCTCCCTATGGTTACACATGTGTGTTTGTGAGAGTGTATGTATGCCAGTGTCCAGCCTTTTTTTCTGAATTCATTCATCAACACCTACTATTCGTTGACTACAAGTGAGTTTAATTTTGAAATTATACTCAAATTATCAATTTAAAGATCACCAGACCATAAAACCAGATGACTTCATATGCAGTTGAATGTTGACAATATGTGTGTGTGTGTGTGTGTGTGCATGTGCGGGTCTGCTCCCTATATGTTTAACATCTGATGTCAAGGTGGTGACATTAATCCTGTGCTCCATTGGCCGTGTTGCTTAGTAGTGGCTCTTGCGATGGGACTATTTGTGTGTGGGCCATACCCATCCTGTCATCCAAATTGCCAGGGACAAATCTACCCCATATGTTGAGTAGCATAATGATTATACTTGCCTTGTCCGTGTGTGTGTGTGTGTGTGTGTGTGTGTGTGTGTGTGTGTGTGTGTGTGTGTGTGTGTGTGTGTGTGTGTGTGTGTGTGTGTGTGTGTGTGTGTGTGTGTGGATCACATAAGCCTAAAACACGCCATTAAAGAAGCTCAGTGGTGAAGTAATCACTCAGCATCATCCGAATCCAGGTACAGACAACTACAACAGCACAACACATTCACACATTCACACATGTAATAAATAATCCTTTCAACTCTGCAAACTCATAGAGCTTTTTTGTGCAGCAATCACTCACTGACATGCTGTACCTGTAATGACAGCCTGGTGCATGGGAGTGGGCGCTCATCTGGAGAGTTGTGGAGCTTCAGACGCCCTCAGATCCTCGCAGGCTGATGACTGTGGTGGAGCAGCAGAGGGCTCATAAAGGTGTCAGAGTGTTGAAATGCTCTCTGTTTGAAGCCACTCCCCACCGCAACCCGTCGCCACATCTGACGGTCTGCCCGAGATGCCCCTGAGCAGCCGTCAGGATGCCCTTCTATGCGTCTACTGTTCACTGCTGCTCCTGTTATGGGCCATAAGAGAAGCATCCTGAGAGGGAGAGAGAGAGCGAAAGAAGAGAGAGAGAGAGAGAGAGAGAAAGAGAGAGAGACTGAGGGATGGAGAGAAAATGGGGAGCCAGTGGCAGCCGTTAGGAAGCTGTGCAACCACAGGAGACACGGATGAGTCACCGAGCGGAGTCCTCCGAGCCCCCTCGGAAAAGGCCCAGCCGAAGACTCCTCGCACGCCGGCGTCCGTCCTCCACACCCCTCTGTTTATTTTCCCTTCCTGTCGCCTGATTGGCTCGTGCGGACTACCAGCACTGCGCGCTGCACGGAGAGCTCGTCCCTCGCAGGGCCGATGACAGATCTAAAGGATAGTTCCCTATCCCCTTGTTACAAATAACTTCCTCCGACATGTTTGGGCATGCTGACAATGTTTTGAGTGAAAACAGCTTTCAGGCCTGGCCTGGAGTCAAGCTTTCAACCCCTGGGGTGGGCTACGTCTTCAATCGCTGTTTTATTTCTCCAGAGAAAGAGAGAGAGAGAGAGAATATGAATGTGTCAGAGAGGGAGAGATGGACTTGATGGGTGCAGAAGCTGTGGGTTTAGCGATGGGTAGGAAGACAGAGGGAGAAGGAAAGAGCTGAATAAATTACTTTTACCGTTTTTTCGCCATAGATTCCTAGTAGAAATAAAAATGTCTGAGGAGAGATTACTGGTGTTTCTTGTGACTAGTGAGCAGTGGCTGCTATTTATCATTATCACACTATTCCCAATTTCACTCTTCATCTCTCTTTCCTGAGCTCGTCCTGCCTCTGGCTCCCTCCATCTCTCGTCTGCCTCGCACTCTCTCTCTCTCGCTCTCGGGGTCCTGTGGGAGTCTCGCCTCTGGTCAGTCCACCGCCGTCAGAGTGTTCTACTCAAATGCTTAATCAGAGGAGATGGCGAGATCAATGAGATGTATCGTAACAGGAATCTGAAATGAATCTGTTCCTCCGGATCAATGAGCCCATGTGTGGAGGGCGACTGGACAGAGAGAAGGAGCTGGAGGTGGAGGGGGGTGGAGGAAGACGACCTTCCATGAGACGGGAGCGTGCTGAAGAGATGGTGCATCACTTTTGGGAAGTGGCTCCTCGGAGGAATAAAAATGAGAGAGGGATGCGATGGAGGAGTGCCTGAAGAATGAAGTGTGAATGAAAGAAGCAGATCATTCTGCCTTGCTCACCGTCTAGGAGCATAAATATCCTAAAAAGGCCTCTACTCAAGTGCCTCATCAGTCTATGTGCCAGTGGACTATCCTACAGGGATTAGTTTCTTGATGGATGTCTGTTTACGGTCGCCCCCACCTTCCAAGCTCTTCGTCTGTATTAGTGCCTCCTTTTAGAAATGTGTCAAATGCACAGATCACACTTGTCCAGTCACAAGACTGAATAGCCTTCCAGGGTTTTCTATAAGGAAACCGTTTTTATGAAACAGTTTTATTTACAACACGCGGATGAAGGGTCCTTTGTTGTAGTTTTTGCGTGTAATGGCCATGGCATGATTTGATTTGGGCTACACAGAAGGACATGGTAAAGTTTACTGAACCAACGCACGCCAACCGCAATAGAATTTTTTTTGATGAATATATCCACACCGCGTGTAGAAACAGCTGACAAGTGAAGTTTCACGTAGACATGAATGGAGGACAGTTGCCCCTTTTGATCACTGTCACCCCTAAAGGCTGTGTCCTGGCACCATGCAGTGATCCTACAAGGAAAGATGGTTTGCAAAGACTTGCCACATTTGTGCTAAAACAACCTTCTTTTGCAGTGCATGAGCAACCATAGTGCCACTTGTTAGATTATGTAAGGCAGGGATGGATTACTGCACGGGCCTACCGGGCCCAGGCCCAGGGGCCCAAGGGGTCAGGGGGCCCTAAAGCCCAAGCCTTTGCATGGAATCATTGCCTCATTATTAACAAATGAGGATGTAGGCTATGAATCTGATAGAATTCAGTATTGGCCATCCCAAAAATGCACCAGAATACAGGAAATCAAACAAACATCAAACAAATTAAACAATTTCTGGGGGAGGACCCCCCCCTCCCACATATACGACAATAAATCTCTACTCCAGCTAATGCTTGGGTCTGTTTGATTCTTCAAAGCAATATTACGCTCTTGCTTTTTCATACACCTCACTCAAAATGAAGAACAGATACAGTGAAAAAGGGGGAGAGATGTATAGAGGTAGGGGCTTTACAGACATTAGTGTTCTGCCACCAGTAGATGAATACCAGATTAATAGCCGAGGGAGGCAGCAGGCTTAGAGGGGTTGGTGTATCCTGGGCAGTGGATGAATAATGGCTCTGGAGCATAATGGAGAAAGACAGGCAGACAGAGAGAGAGAGAAAGCAGACAAGGGAAGCCAAGCAAGGCGACGAGGAGATAAAGTAAGGCGAGGAGAAAGTGGGGAAAGAGGTATGTGGGAGCAAGAGAAGACAAGAAGACACTGGTGAGTCACTGCAGAGCATCCCGCCCCATATGGGCCTGATCACAGTTTCTGATGGCACGGCTGATGTCATCGTCACAGAAGATGTTAGCAATTAGGGTCTCGGGCTGAAAACATCTCTGATGGCACTTGCAATGGGGCCTGGATGAAAGTGATGGAGCTTGCCTGAGTTTGCTGTCAATGTTGCAGAACAGGCCAGTCTGCAAACACTGGAAAATTCACAAATTATCCCAGGTCATGAGAGAGTGGAGAACAGAGGGTGCAGAGAATGGGTGGGGTGCCAAGCTAAGGCCCAATGCACTTCAAAGCCAGCATCTCCATTTGCCAGAGAGCTGTTAGAAAGCCTTGAGGGTAGGATTAAAATGGGCTGTTTAGAGGCGGATGTTACATTGATGTGAGCCAGGCAAAGTTTTGGTGCGCAGCCATTATTTATGGCATCACACTAATTCAGTCCTACAGCACAGCTCAGTGTACTGTCTTTGTTTACATAATTGATCTCATCTACCACTATATCTGTCTTTTCACCACTTCATCCAGCTAATTCATCTTCAGGAGAAACTACCTCAGATATCAGACCACGATCTCCTCCACCTCCAATAGCTGTTTGGCTGTTGGAAAAAGACTACGGATGACAAAACACCTTGGCCACCGTGGTCTGCATCAGGAGCTGGGTGAGTGGGGGGTTGAGACGGGGGATGTGGGGGTGGGAGGGCGCCAGCCTTCACTGGTCTGCCGCGCGTCATATTTCTTTATCTGAGGCCCAGGCGGCAGGCGAGCCTCTTTTCCCAGAAGCTGTCAGGCGGCGATGAGATCAACGGCTCATCCATCAGAGCGGCCCGCTGCAGCCAGCCCTTCCGTCTGTGTCGGGAGGCAGCGGAGGCAGCGGAGGCAGCGGAGGCAGCGGAGGTCCCGGCGGCCTCGCGCCCATTACGCTTTCACATCATCATCCCGCCGCCTGTCACGGCTCTCGGAGCGGCCAAACGGCAGCCCCTGAATCTTTTCTTCACTCCCGCTCCCCCAGTGTGGAGTGTGTGTGTGTGTGTGTGTGTGTGTGTGTGTGTGTGTGTGTGTGTGTGTGTGTGTGTGTGTGTGTGTGTGTGTGTGTGTCTGTGTGTGTGTGTGTGTGTGTGTGTGTGTGTGTGTGTGTGTGTGTGTCTGTGTGTGTGTGTGTGTGTGTCTGTGTGTCTGTCTGTGTGTGTGTGTGTGTGTGTGTGTGTGTGTGTGTGTGTGTGTGTCTGTGTGTCTCTGTGTGTGTGTGTGTGTGTGTGTGTGAGTCTGTGTGTGTGTGTGTGTGTCTGTGTGTTTTACGAGGAGCAAAATAGCATATGAATTTGTGACGTGCTCTTTTTGAGTCTCTTTGACTGCAAATGAAAGCCATATTTCTTTTTCGCTCTCACCCCCACGGAGAGAGTGCAAAAGGCAAGGAGAGGAGAAGGGAAAGAGAAGGAGGGAGGGAATTACTCATCCGCACATTCTTGATTCCATTCAATGTGCTGTTCAGTCAGTTGTTTTAGTCAGCTGAATTTGTTTGCGATGTGATGTACAGCTTCCATGCACATAACAGATAACATGTGTCACAATTGTTGAATACAGTTTTTCTCGATTGCTTTTACCTGCTTAAGTAAACTAGAACCCACTTGGTCTTCATGACTACTTTCTTTGCACAGCAGAAGTCATCTCTTGCGAATGTGTTCACACATTTTCATTGGGTTCACACATTTCTCACACCCTTTTGCAAAACAGTTAACACAGGTGTCATTCAAAAGCCCCAAACTCTATTGGTTTTCCCATGCTAAACAAAAGGAAAACATCTTTTCACAGGTGGTATAGATTCCTTGCATAAGTCTGAATCTCTGATACACCTGTGTGAAACTCCTTTGCACAATTCTTCAATCAGCAATCATTCATTATACATAAGAGATGTCTGTTCTGTGTTGCTATTTAGGCAAGTATCATCTAATGTACATTTAGACAAAGTACTGTATTGCCTATTTGGTGGAGAAAACAGTACAAAAGGTGTTTACTGTAGGTCTATTTCGATGAAAAATGACCAAGTTGTAGTTCAATGAAATTTACTGTATGTCTTACATGTCAATGGCAGTTACATCTTGGGAGAAATGAATAAATTATTTTTTGATTCAGTACATTTTGTCTTTTCAGAGTTTTTTTCTGATACCAGAAAAATGAGAAAGCAATGGAACAGACATAGCAAAAATGCTTATTTTGAGAACTAGATTTTGCATTTTGTTGTCCAGTGTGTAATGATTAATTAAAGAGTGTTTTTTAATTGGCAACAAGTTGTAGTGTTTGAAGGGAAGATTTGCTTTTGCTGCATGTTTTAAGTGTTTTGAGAGAGTAACAGCCTTTTGCAAGCAAAATGTGTCATTTTGTCCAGAGTGCTTTTGTTCAGACACGGGTGTTAACTGTTTTGAGAACGTGATTTCAGAGTGGACACAGGTATCAAAACGATCAAGAAAAACTGTAATTGGTCTCAGAGGTACACTATTGTCTCTCACTTCTTGGTGACTGAGTGGATTCTTGTTAGAGTCACCTAATTTCTACCCACAGAGGTATTAGTGGACAAATGCCATTTTCCAGAGAGAGTAAGGAGACTGAGAGGTGTGTTTGAGGGGGACAGAGACAGAAGGAAGGAATTGAGAGGGAGAACGAGGGGGTTGACAGAAACTAAGAGAGAGAGATGTTTATATGGGGGCCCTGTTTTTTTGTGGTTTATTTTCTCTCCCACGTTTCTCATGTTCAACTCTCCGGTGTTTTAAGACGGCCTCTGGAGACGGGTTTCTCCTGAGGAACTGAACAGGCTTCCCCATTCACCCCTGTCGTCTGTCCGCATGGCCCTCGACTCCCTCCACACAGGAAGGAAGCAGTTGTGAAACGCTCAGACAGCTTCCTACAGAGGCGCTTCGCTCGAGCACCTTCGGCTTCACAGACTTCTCCCTTAAGTAAAATTGGTATTTCATAATCTGTGCTTGTTTGAATATATGCTTTAACAGATCTGGAGAGGAATTTTGTCGTCTTGTTTTTGTCCTTGCGTTTCTCCCCAAATAGCCCCATCCAGTGTCGTATGTGCTCCCCCCCCTCTCCCCCTCTCCCCCTCTCCTCCTCTCCTCCTCCTCTCCTCCTCTCCCCTCTCCTCCTCTCCTCCTCTCGTCCTCTCCTCCTCTCCTCCTCTCCTCCTCCCCTCCCTCCTCTCGTCCTCTCGTCCTCTCCTCCTCTCCTCCTCTCCTCCTCTCGTCCTCTCGTCCTCTCGTCCTCTCCTCCTCTCGTCTGGCATTGCCACTCGCCCTCTTTCTCTCTGCTCCCACCCTCTCAAGGTGTTTACATAATGAACATATTGAGTTTGTTATAGAAACTGAGCCTTATTTCCCTTCGCTGTGGGGAAATAAAAAGGGTAGTCTTCATATTAAAACATATTTTTGAAATTATACGATAATTAAAGCAATTAGAACTTGTTTATGAGGCTGGGCTGGGGTTATGGCCACTTTAGGCAGGCACAGGAACAATATGGATCTTGTTTGACTGCTATTTGAAGCGGTTTGGCACGGCAGAGTGTCCTGTTAACAGTGCCTTTCAAGCAGATGATCTGCACTTTGCAGTTTCTTGAAAACTCAACAGAGATTTTACCCAGGCTGTCATCTACAGTTCAGCTTCTAAAGTATCAGTATTTGTGGCAGTTAGGAACCAGTCTTCATAGGGAATGTGATGTTGGAATGGTCTGACTTTCTGGATAAACATAGCCTTTCTGTGTTTTGTGATGGCTCCTTTGAATATGTGACTCTAATCAAAACCAGTTACCAGTTAGAAACATTTCATTCATCCTAACAGCAATTTAAGTGTCATGTTCAAAAAAACACCGTAATGATCAATAACATAGTGTATTAGTTGTTTTCTGACAGTGAGTACCCGTTCAAATGTCATTATGCAACCTCTTGTGACAGTTGATGACTATGGACACACTGTTGATTCATCATCCACAACCATTATGACATGTCATTATACCAATTTAGTGATTTATTAGTAATCTGTCTACAAGCACACATATTTTCACTAGCTTCAGTGTACATGTGTCTGTTTGTGGTGTGATTGACTGATTAAAATGAAACATAGTCTTGCAGTGGTCTCTAGTTTACTTTGATTCTATCTGTGACAGGCAGTGCTGTTTTGGTCCCACATACATGTTGAATCCAAAACACTTCACACCATTGCTGGTTTCATAACAACAGTAAATCTTTGGTCCTTCAATTTGCCTCATCAGAGTATACAGCTCATCTTTAGTTTTATCTAAATTCTTATAATATATTGTGCTGAAAGACAAATGGCTTGTATAGCTCCAGTACATGTTGAAATTTTTCTTTGATAATGCCAGAAATATTCAAATCCAGATCTGTGCCAAGACAGTGTTCAGTGCATGGACTGTTATATGTGTAGATAATGAGGCACTCCACGGTGTCTGTCACAGTGCTACTTAGCACTCGCCTTTCTGAGTGTTCCATGGATGGGTTACCTTCTCTGTTGAACTTGCGCAGTGGGATAGCTGCTGTGATTGGTCCTCTGTATATTTCACCTTTTGCCATCACACGTCTTACTTCTCTGAAGTCAACAACATTCAGGCTCTCAGTTGTACCATTACTACAGTCACTCTGGGTAAGCTTGAGAGCCATGGAGAACTGCACACCTCTAAATGAAAACAAAAACATAACAGCAAAGTAACAGCAAAGACAAGTGGCACTGTGCATATATCATAATCCATTGGTTGCATAAAATGTTCAGGTTAAATAAAAAAAAAAAGAAACAGAAACAGCAACCACTGACACATGTATGAGTGCTATTGCATTGCTCTGTGTGTATGTGAAAAATTAGTATGCTTTTAGTAGACCTTTATCAGGTCAGGAGATAACCGAAATGTTGCTAATAATAAATTAATATTACAAGTGAAATAGACAGTGGGCTGGAGTTATTTTCAGTATGTCCGTCGACCTTTGGTCTTCTACAATGCACTTGTCAACTTAAGAAGCGTGCAAACGTTTTTTGCTCTTGAATCACACCCATTTACAGTACATATGCCCCTTGGTGTCTCTCAGAGATGGTTTCAGACCCTTCAAATCATGAGAGGAAGGAATGAAGCTAAGTGATAAAGTTACCTTGGCATCTTATGGTCACTCTGCATATTGTCCTGAGCTTCAGATTCTGCCTGGACTTCTTTCTGTAGTTTACTGTGGTCGAACCTGCAGAGGAGACATTTAAATAGATTTGAGGCCATTCATGTGATTTACAGAACATTGAAATATCTACAATATATCTTCACTTTGTGTTACAATAATGGAAATCAGAAGTGTAGCTGGTTTTCTACAAACAAGAGGCCATAGAATTTTAGATTAATTAGCAACGGGACTCACTCAACAAAAACTGTTTGTAGTATAGATGCCAGTTTAGAGTTGGTTAATCCATCAATAGATGTCACAGACAAGATGTGTATGTTAGGTGTATGTTATCACAGTTACTATCAGCATCAGTTTCGCCTGGGGCGAAAATACCAACATGAAAGGATAAAACATTTCATAATCAAAATGTTTAAAATATTTGAGTCCAAAGGATAGACTTCAAAGACACACACTCTCTCTCTCTCACACACACACACACACACACACACACACACACACACACACACACACACACACACACACTGACAACATAAACAAACATCCACCCAAAATAACTAGGTGGCTATAATAAAGAGAGATTGTAAAGAGATAGACATAATGCATGTCATTTTCAATGGACTTAGGTATAATGTTGTTTATTTTTCATGTGTAAGAGTACTTGCTAACAAACATTACAGACATTACTCACAAAAGTCCTGCATCCTAACAATACTCACCATCTGACTGACCGATATGTCTCTCACACAGAGTCTGTGACCAGTTATCCATGATGAACAGTCCATTATATCCTCTAACCTTCAGCTGAGTAACGCCCCTTCAACAGTGTAATGCCTGTAATGAATATTGACATGTTTTATACTTTACTGTTTAAGACACTAAACTACCATCATATATTTAACTACTACTCATACACCTCATACACAATGACCTGATTCTCACAGAGAGGGGAATCTACATAAGTTTACTGCATTAAAGGATTGTGAACTTGTGTCACTGGCAGGCATGTACCAGCATGCTGACCTGAAGAAGCTCAGACAGTGGGCCCTTAAGTGGGCTCTTACAGAATGGGCTTTTAATCCGATTCACATTTCTTACATTTGCATTTTAAGTATATATATAAGTATATCTAAGTATATATATATATATATATATATACAGACCAGGGATGTCAAAGTCATTTCAAGATATGTCTGTATAGGGTCAGACTCACAATATTCACAATCTGAGCGTTTTATCCCCTAAGGCTGATAGTAATACAGTAATACAGTACAAACATATAACACACTGTCCTGTGGAAATCACTGAATGGAAGAAATAGACTTTTATGACCCACAGTCTCTCTCACAAATTGATCTGATAAACAGAATTGATTTGATTCCAAAACATTTCGGTAACACTTTACTTGAGTTTACTTGAGAGTGAGTTCATAACACATTCATAGCAGCTCTCATAAACTGCACATAAAGCATTCATGACTGTTTCATGAGACATGACTCAACATTCATACCAAACCTTTCATGAATGTAGAAGACAGAACGACGACAACTTGTCAAAATAAAAGTCCAACAATCGCAAAGCAGCATTGCCGTTCTTCTCTCCAGCCTTTGTAAATATTTCATGAATATCTACATCGAATGTCACTTTACTATACAAGTTGGGAAGTATTCGTAATCACGGAGTTTAACACTGGGAGGTAAACTAGCCTACATTCAGCCGTATTTGTGTAATCAGTGGCAAAAGATGAGAAATTATCTGCAAAGGTTACATCATA
Source organism: Alosa alosa (assembly GCF_017589495.1). Classification (NCBI taxonomy): domain Eukaryota; kingdom Metazoa; phylum Chordata; class Actinopteri; order Clupeiformes; family Clupeidae; genus Alosa; species Alosa alosa. The sequence continues at coordinate 26,861,876 of NC_063207.1, forward strand.
AAACAAATACATTTTGTTTGAAAAAAAAAATATTTGTTTGACCATGTTCTGTCTTTTTGGCACTGGAGTAGCCCACTGACTCAGATGGGACGTGATCAGGTAAGAGGTTTGGAACAAAAACGGCAATGCCTCTTTGCGATTGTTGGACTTTTATTTTGACAAGTTGTTGTCGGTCTGTCTTCCACATTCATGAAAGGTTTGGTATGAATGTTGAGTCATGTCTCATGAAACAGTCATGAATGCCTTATATGCAGTTTATGACAGCTGCTATGAATGTGTTATGAACTCACCCGTCAAGTAAAGTGTTACCAACATTTCTGTAATGAAAGCCTTTCATGACCATTTTGAGTCACACTGCATTCCACTTTCCAGTGGTTCAATTTAGGCCTATATATACTTAAATAGCTCTGATATCCAAAAATGTGCTTGGCTTTCACAAGCTAACATTAAATAATTAATTAAATTAATTATTTAACATCAGTGTAGTTTGGTGAAGATACACAGAAACAATTCAAGATTCAGGATTCAAGACTCATTCATAGTAACACCTCATTATACCACTGCTTGGTTGAATTTTCCATTGCCATATTCTTTAGAACGTGTAATAACCATAGGTTATTTGCACACCTATGAAGTAGCTCCGATTTTATAATTATAATAATATAATAATAATAAATTTGTTTTATATAGTGCCTTTCTAGAAACTCAAGGTCACTTAACACGAAGGGGTGGTAGTAAGTGTGTGTGCATGTGTGTGTGTGTGTATGTATGTGTGTGTGCGCAGGAGCGCTGGGTGGGATGGAGAGGGAATTAGAAGCCGAAGGCCTCAGTGAAAAGATGTGTTTTGAGGTGTCCCACAGGCCCACAGAAGAGGCACAGCGGATGTGGAGGGGGCTGGTTCCAAAGAGTTGGGGCGGACACACAAAAGGCCCTGTCCCCAAAAGTCTTAAGTCTGGTGCGAGGTATAGCCAGCTGGTCCTTGTTGGAGGACCGGACCGCAGAGGGGTGTAGGGGTGGAGTAGGTCAGAAAGGTTTTAGAGGCCAGAGCATGGAGGGACTTGTAAATGATGCAGAACTTGATTGGTAAATGTAGCTGTATGAGGGTGGGGGTGATGTGCTGCCAGGGCTTAGTGCCTATTAAGATCACACTTGTGTATTAATTTGCCAAACTCTGTAAAATACAGACGTTTAGAACATAGCAACATTGTAGCATATGACGGAGGTGGCTTTTAGCTAGTTACATGGCAGTAGGCTATGTAAAATAGTGATGTTTCAAAGGTTCATCAGAATCCTGGGATATCCCCGCTTGGGAGAGATGGAACTAACGACTGGCCTTTGGCCATATCAACCATCCATTTAGAACTAGTAACGGCAGTTTGTCCTGTTAGTTGAGAAATTAGTTTATATGTGGCGGATAGAATTGGTTCTATAAACAAGACAGTTTTAGCGATTAAAACATTTATAAATTAAATTAACAGCAAATGAACACATGCAACGCAAGTGGCAACAATGGTATAAGATAATGGACTCCACAGCGTTCGGTTCACTGAAAGAAATGCATGTGGAGGTGTAACTCCGCTGGCACGTTGGGGCTGTTTTACCACCACGAACATGCATTTCTGTCTGTGAACCGAACGCCGTGGAGTCCATTATCCCTTAGGCTATTTATACATGTATAGGAAGGGAAAAAACTTGTGTTTTGGCTTCTCTTGCCGAAACTTGCCAGAAAGTTGTGGGTATACAGAGAAGAAGGATACTCAGGACACAGCCCTGGGGGGTCCTGTAGGAGTCAGAGAGGAAAAGTTGGACCCCATTCTTACCACCCGGCATCGTCCTGACAGGAAGTCCCACAAAACCCCTTTTTCTAACCCAGCATTGTGAGAGGTTAAAGTGTCTGCTAAATGTCCGCTTTAAGTCCAGGACCCAGCTGCACAGACTGGGGTTAAGACCGAGACTCCCAAGCTTGGTGTTAAGTTTGGACTGTGTGGTGTTAAATGCTGAGCTGCAGTCAGCAAACAACATTCTGCAACTTTTCTTCTCCAGGTGGGTCTGTCATAACATAACACATACACCGTACTCATTCTATAGATGCTTTATACTGTATAAGCTATCATTCAAGCTGCACTAATCACCATCTCGTTGGTGAGCTCTCTTTGGCAGCCCAATTGCTGCAGGTTTACATCAAACTATAAAATCTGGTTAACACTATATTAAAAACTATTAAAAAGCCACAGGTGGGAGTGAAAAATGGTTAGTGGTTACTTCACCTCATTTGAATTGTAAGGTTGTGTCAGAATTACTTGAGGTGAGCACGTCACAATAAATGTTGCTGTTTGGCACTGGAAAGCTACAGGGTTGAAACAGCTTCAGGGGAGGGTTGTATCATGAGTGGCGGCCTGCCCGTCAGATCTTCTCATCAAACGGCTTCTGTGGCAACAGCTCCGAGCCCAAATATCATCTTGTGTGGGAGGCCTGGTGTTTGTTTTATTCGAAACCTCGCCTCATACTTTTGGTTAACCATTATCTTGCATCAGGTTTGTTGTTCCAGTCGGCAGTGCTGATCGGGCCTGAAACGAGTGGTTTGTTTAAAATGTGGGTGGCTGGCTCGATTCAGACAGCATTAGCTGAGGCAGCTCTGCTGGACCCGCTCAAGAGTATTTTAAACCTCCCCACAACATGAATGCCTCATTCAGGCCACAGGCCCCCCATTCCTTTCACTGCACTGTCGCCACAACCTGAATACCTTCGGATGTGTGTACAGAGAGCCATAGCCATGCCTACCCCCGAATACTCAAACATGTGTACTCGCAGACAGACATTCTCACCGCACCTCCCAGAGGCATATAGCATTATGACGCCTTATTGGGTCATTACCTGTTAAATGCCACTACAGGTTAAGTGCACTGATACCTGTGTCATTAAGCAGACAAAACACAATTGCCAGTCATGCCTCGCACTTTAAGTGTGCTGTGACATTGCTGTCATAATAAAGTGGATGATAACATATACGCACACTCACAATGACATACAGTAAGCACACTACTACACAGTACACATGCACATGTGCACACACACACAAACACACATAAACACACACACACACATAAGCACACACACACATGTAAGCAGATGCACATACACAGACACAGACACAGACACAAACACAAACACAAACACACACTCACACACACACCCCACATGCGTAAGCAGCCAGTTCGTAAGAATCTGGGTGGAGTGTGACAGAGCTAGTCACCTGGCCTGGCATTCCATTCAGACAGGGCATGCATGAACTGGGTCCCTACTGAGGAATGCAGACATGTATAATACTCAATCAAGCAACAGCAATTAAATTATTTGCGTTTTTACTCTCCTTGACAGATGAAAGAGGCACCTTATCGGTGGTGTGATCAGATTAGACAAAACACGCATCACAAAGTTTCTCACGCCACTTTATTAACACAAGACACTTGCCCTTGATGCAGAGGTATTACTATAACGACAAATCAAGAAGTGATTAGCCAAATAAGGTCATTTGTCGCAAAATATTTGTTTCCTGATTTACAAAAAATCCTGCCTTTGTGTGTGTACTAATCGAGTATACAGTCGGCATAGTTCAATTGAAACGATAAGGAAATTATGTTTATTTAATAAATAGTGAAATGCTCATAAAGGGATGTCTGAGGAAAATCAACAAACAGCAAATGAGTAAATAAATGATAACAATAAATGATTAAGAACTCATGTAACATAATTGTTTCCCTTTCAATTCCCTCGCAGATTGGGGCGATTTACATGTTCCATGTAACAGCGATACAGCTTTCAGGGTATAATTCTCCCATTAATATTTCATTGCCATCAAAGTGTGTTTTCCAAAGGATAGGGTGACGTGCTGGTCAATCCCTCCAACCCCCCATGCAGGCCCTCAGCTCAGCTACAATCCGGCCGGTCACAGGCTGGGCGGAGGAGGACAGCTGTGGTGTGGATGTGGAGGGCAGCGCCTCCGAAGTCATCTTATCCCGCGCGCCCGAGCGCAGGGGCACCTGTAGCGCCCCGGCAGCAACAGTAAATCACGTGACCATTTCCGCGCGAGGAAATCCTAATCCCGACGTTGATCTGCCCGGGCCCCGAGCTCCGCGCGGCTGATAGAGGGCACGCTGAAACCCGAGGCGGCGGCATTAAGAATTAAAAAGCCAGGGAAGTGGTCCCCACGCTCGCCTTGTTTTGTCATCAGCGCTCCATTAGTGTCACTTTAGGCCGTGCGGCCCCCTCCTGCCGCCTTCATTGGGCCTGAGTCAATATCGGGAAAGCCGGCCCGTTTTGGCCCAAATGGTTACAATACACCGTCTTCACGCCTAAAGAGCTGACAAAGGTTATTATAGCGACCCGCTGAGCAGACATGGAGGAGAGAGCTCCAGAGGATAAATCGTTACTCTATCGGCCCCAGACGCAGTAAGTAATGCGAGGTGGTGCCGAGGTGATGGCCCTGTTCATGGGTGTGCTTAGAATGCCACTAGATATGAGAACTACATTATGTGTACCTCTTTCAAACCAAAATGTTAACTTTTAAAGCATTCAAACAAAATGTCATATTTTGATAATAGTGAATTTAATGGATCTTATGTCCATACAATAAAACACTGTTTGGTTACACTTTACTTGACATAAACAAGTCATAAACATTTATGACATAACGTTTCTGTTATTGAGTGACATTCTGTTTTTGTCATAACAAGTTAGGGTTAAGATTAGGGTTAGTTTAAGGGTTAGGGTTAGGATTAGGGTTTGGGTTTGGGTTAGGGTTCATGTCTCATGACAGGGTCATGTGTTCATGACAGTGTCATGTCACTCTTATGTCGATACTGTCAAGTAAAGTGTTACCCACTGTTTTTTGTCTTTGGTCTCTTTTTTGTATGATTTGATGTGCAGAGAAATATCACATAATAGCATAACTTTGTACCATGTGGTCATTCTCACTATGTGGGTGTCCTAATCTTCTGGATACAATTCCAAGCAGCCTCGGTGTCCTGTGCTGAAGTGCACTGAGGCAGAAGGCCGTGGGGAGGCAGGAGGCTGGAGGGAGGTGAGGTGACACGAGCGGGTTGTTTATGATGTGGCCTGCTCAGGTGGTCTGTTCCTGCACCCACAGCCTCCACAGATCTATAGCCGCTGCCACTGCATCCCCACAGGCACAAAGCCACAGGGTACCCCACCCGACCCAACTCAACCCCACCCGACCCAACTCAACCCAAGGCAGCACAGGGCTGCACTCACAACACTGTTTCACATTACACAGGCCCTCAGTGCTGATGCACACAATACACATATCAGTCTCATTACGGAATGACCAGTGGAGAAGTCCTTTGACCAATGGGAATGAATATTTGACTTCTCAAACTTTATTAAAAGACATTATTTTAATAGTGAAAGTGTGTTTGTGGGTTCTAGAGAATTTTCATTATCATAAACATGGGTATGAGAAGCCAAAAGCACTTCACTCTTACCACTGTGCTTCTAGTCTGTCCCTATATAGTAATGTCTCTATAATACTACATGGCAGTGTGCCATCATGCACACAGACACAGATGTAACACACACACACACACACACACACACACACACACACACACACACACACACACACACACACAGAGAGAGAGAGAGAGAGAGACTCACAAACACCATACATACACTAATGGTTAAAGATTTCTCTTTCTTGCTTCTCCAGAATGTCAATAAATAAACCAAATAGCATTAAGAATAACTTGAACTATATGATCGGAGCTCTAATTTGATAAAATTAGTATCAGTGTTTTAAGGTTTGGCCATTTAGGTGAAATCCTAAGCCAAAGTGGGAGTAATTTGGTCGTAGGGAAATTGATTTTGAGCATCAGCACTTTCTCATTTTCAAACAGAGCCTTCGGCTAACCAGGTTAATTTCTGTTAAACGCATTACCCAGGTAGCTCCTGCTCTCCCTCGCAATGATTATGTGTCGGAGTTGAGGGATTAAAATTTCGTGCAAATAAGAGAATTATTATGGTCCCTGACTGGAAAGGGAAATTAAGCGCCGCCATTACGCTCTGTCTCAGGGCCCAGAGCAGAGATTAAAGATGATATTATTAGGAACAGTTGGAGTCTCCATGGGATGAAATAGAGATTTCTATCAAATGGGGATTTCTTTTCTGTCTTCCACTGAGCCAATTTGTCAGGGGGAGCTGTTTACAAAAGATCAGAATGGATGGATATGAATATTATATACTTAAAAAGATGCTACAAATACAATTTGATATTTTTGTCATAGTGACAACACTGCCAATCTACATGCATGTGTAAGTAGGCATAGTATATCAAAAGTCAGCATTTATCCTAAATCCTCAGTACTCTCTAAAGCCCTGAGTCTTCTCTGTTAAGTTTCCATAAGGACAAAACAGAACCTAAAGTGCCCATAAGTATGGCAGATTTGTGTATGGGCAGCTCAATCAATGTATGTTGCAGCCCAGAACATCCAAAAGAGCCCAGTCCCTGCAGCAGCCTGTCCTGTGCGTCCTGTGGCCGGCCCATCTGGGGGCCGCACGTGGCATTTGGGTGCTGCTAAGTGTAACCATGTGGGGGAACCTGACACTGCTGCTGAATGGGCTGAAGGGTTAACCTGGGCAAGCAGGAAAGCCTCAGAGCCCTGGAGATGGATGGTACTTCATTCCCTTTCAACAGAGAGAGAGAGAGAGAAAGAGAGAAAGAGAGAGAGAGAGAGAGAGAGAGAGAGAGAGAGAGAGAAAGAGAGAGAGGGAGAGACAGATAGGCTGGTATACTGAAAACAAGGAGAGTGGAGAAGAGAGACTGAGTGGAATGGCTGGTTGGTTGGTGAGAGGGGAAGATAAAGGGGAGAGGTAGAGAGTGAGAGAGATGGGGCACTCATCTAAACGAGAGGCAGAGAGAGAGAGAGAGAGAGAGCAAAGTAGACTGAGAGGAGAAACAGAGACAGAGAAAAGAGACTTCATCCATCCGGCTCCGTCTCAGGGGTTTCTGCGGCGACCGTGCCTTCCAGTGCGGCCGACCGACAGGAGGCATTTACCGTACGCCATCCGGCAGCCAAACAACAAGCAGCCACACTAATGGGCGAAAAAAGCAAAAAGCCACAAGCCACACGTATCCAGTAAATAGCCGACTGACCGCAGTCATAGAAATGCAGGCCTTTTCCATTCTGTTTGATTCCACGCGCCAGGTACACTCCTGTGCCCATTACAGCGTCCAGGCCAGCCGTCGTCTGACCACTGTTGTGACTCCTGTAAGTTCATCTCAGGGAGTGTGGTCGCATCCCAGGCTCCCACTGAAATGAGAGGAGGGAGCCTCCAGGAGAGGCTGTGTGGGACATGGAGAGAAAGAGAGAGAGAGAGAGGTGGTGGGAGGAGAAGAAAGATAGGAGAGGAGATGAAAGAGAAGAGAAGAGGAACAATGGTCTGCTGAGTCCAAAAGACTTGGTTTGCCATTAGCCAGTGTATTTCATTCTCCTCCCTGTATGTATGTATGTATGTATACAGACACACACACACACACACACACACACACACACATGTTTGTGTGTGTGTATGTGTGTGTGTGTGTGTCTGTGTGTGTGTGTGTGTGTGTGTGTGTGTGTGTGTGTGAGTGTGTGTGTGTGAGTGTGTGAGAGAGAGGTGTGTGTGCTGGAGGATTAGAAGGGCCACACGCTGATGGATCTTCCTGAGGTCAAGTGGGCAGTTCAGTCCCCAAACAGGGATTGGGGGTTGGTTGGGTATCAACCCAGCTCGCCATGCCTCAAACCTCCTGTTGACTCCAGCATGTGCTTTAAGTTAAGGCAGCGACTGCGTCTGATGAGGGGTTAAGTGAATTTCCCAGCTCACCGGCGTCTGGGCTTATTTGCTTTGTTCAGCTCTGCAATGGATTACAAAGAGCCTGTGCCCTCCAATCGCGTGCCCACAAATCCTCCCCAGGTCATTACTGTTACAGAAATGGTGTGATTGAGGCCCCTTATATTTGACTTTACACAGAGATACTGAAACCTGACACACACTGTTACACCAACATTGCACAGACATTCAGCATTCACACAGGGCCAACTAAAACTATATGTCTGTAAGACTGAATTTGATCAAGGTAGAATTTTTTGGCTTTCTCCCTTGGCACTGTTTCATACACAGGCTCAGAGATTGTTTCCACTTTGCCCATCCTTAATGTCAGTCTTTTGAAAGGCGAGCTAATCTTCTGAACTTCAGCTGAATGCTCCTCTGTTCACTGCCCTTTCCTAAACAATTCTGCATTCTGTTGCCGCTTGAAGCCTGAAAATTGTTAAGCATCCACATACTGCTGTTGGGATTGTTGCTCTCTTTGAAACTCTTAGCTCTTCTTATGTTCTTCTTACGTCACCAGCTCTGTCTCTCTCTCTCTCTCTCTCTCTCTCTCTCTCTCTCTCTCTCTCTCTTTCTCTGTCACTCCCTCTCCTTTTTTCATTCTTTCACAGACGCTGTTCAGCAACAGCACTGGCGCCTCCCTTAGGCTGTGATTAAAGTCAATGAGTGAAATAAGATACAAGGAAATTGAAATGATTAGCTTTTATTGTAACCACGGCGACTGGCAGGGCTGCCCTGCCACAGAGCAGGAAGGCAGGGCCCATAAAGCAGGGCCACTCGACTGTGAAAATATGAGTTGGGAAGCACAGCGCAGTGCGGGGAGGAGAGGGAGACGAACGCTGATTATATGCTGATTTTGCGCTGTGCTCCATGAAATGCGCCTGACCTCATCACGCAGTCCCATGACTTCCTGGGACGCCACTGGACGCAGCTGAGTGATCGATCATGCCATACGGCTTTAGTCATTAGTCAGCTCGTATTTTTTCCTCTCTGGAAAAAAGAAACAAAATACTAGCTAGCAGACATCTGAGTATATTTTTGCTCTTCCTTTTTTTGTGCATATATTTATTAGCTGTTAAAATGATTTGCATCATGGAAAACGTCAATGATGCCTGGCATGAATGTGAATGCTATGAACCCTGTTGTGCAAACCATAAATTTGAGGATGCAAAAGGTACTGCCGTTCTGTAGATGAGCAATCTGATGAAAATTAAAATGAAGGCCTCAGCTCAGCTTACTCCCCTTGGCACTCCTCTGTTGCTTACAGATTTGTTTGATCTAAACTCTGTGTGTCCCCCTCTGCACCCCCAGCCCCCCAAGTCATCCCACTAGTCCGCCACACTCGGGCCTGGCAGCGGAATAAAGGCTGCGGAGCCGCACAACTGTGCACAGGCCGGGGCCAAGCGGGCAGGATGCCATCGGTACATTTCCACATTCTCTCATCGCCAGCACTGCGCTTCCTCTCTGCAGGCCATCCATCACCCGCCGAGCGCCACGCGCACACCAGGCGCTCTCTCCCAAACGTGCCACGCCGGCTGGCCGGCCGGCCAGGGGCCTTCACCCCCCGGGCTCCCCGCGCTGCGCCACACAGCTACAAAGCCACAGGGGAGAGGGGAAGGGTGGGTTACAGACCAGTTGGTGGACCACGTGGGCAAAGAGTGAGAATGTGGGCAAGAGGGCCACCATTTCAATCCAGGGCAGATGAAACGGCTTCGCTGGCTCCTTTCCTCTTCTTTTCCTCTCATCGCACCTCCTCCCCCCTGGAGGAGGGGGGATTCCTCTCTCCTGTGGCCTCCGTGATTTCCTTTTTGAAGCCAAGGGGCAAAAAAAAATGTTTTTTTTTTTTTTTTTAAACGGCCGGCAGCCCGGGTCTTGGCAGACCTTCGGCTTCCCTGTGGGGGCACAAATTGTCACGGCCACCGGTTGGCCAATACCAAACCACCGTGACCGGGAGGGAAGTGACATCATGCACCCTGGCTTGGCGTGCGGGTGTGATGGCACTATAATAGCCATAGCACTGCGCTTCTGACGCCTGCCAAGAGCCGCTTAACCACCGGGAACAGCGATGGCGGCAGAGAAGGGGGTAGCGCACTGCCACAAACGGCATCTTAATTTGTCCCAGAGAGCTTCCTGTCAGGGGGGCTCCAGCCTCCGCCCCCGCCCTCACGCCCTCCTCCCCCTCCCTCCCTCGCTACAGGAGCAGTGCCTGACATGGATGTTTGTTTTCCTGAGCTTCATCTGCTTGTTGTGGTTACTCTGCCTTTATTTTTGTGACTCCACAAAACACACACAGGACCATAGCAAATGGAGATAATGCACAGAAGGCCACATCGCTGGCTTAGCTGGACCCAGTTGCCAAGATTTGACCACATGACAAGAGCTAAATATTTGTTTTCCAAAAACTCAGTGCATCAATTGTTCTGTCCATTTTTTCTGATTAATAAAATAAATGGTGCAATTCTTCTACAAATGGCTTTGCCCTGGCTTCATGGAAAATTTTTGTTTTATTTTTGAAGTGAGTGTACTATGACATTAGATGGGATTTAAAAATATAAATTTCATAAGCAGACAGCGTTGATGTCAGTCGCATAACCGGAGGCCTATGGCATGACTTCATCACACTGAAGGAGAGTTTGCAAAAACATGCTCTAGTGAGATCTCTCCACTGCCGGCTTACAGCAAATTTAAACGATGCTTCTTATTTAGGCAAGCATATTACATTGCAATGCGATACTGGATTACATTCGGCAGAAAGAGGAGACGGGCTCTATTCCCCCCCGCCTCCTGCTGAACCCTCCACTCACTTTAGGATGTAACTTCATCACTGATGTGCTGCCAGACCCGTTGGGGGAGCTGAAGTTTGGAAACACCACGCCCCATCAAGGCCTCCCAGTCTGAGGAGAGTGTTTAGCTGCGAGCTGAAACACACAAACATAAAGCTTCATCCAAGAGTGATATCTGCCTCAGAGGATTTGCAGTTTAATGGACTGAGCTAAATGCATTCCATCTTGGCGTTACCAGGTGAATAGGGCCATATCTGGTTTCTGCACACTGTTTTTCTCCACGTCTCATTCCCATTAGCGCTTATCCATTTTCACACTCCGTGGGGTTTTCCCTCTCCCCCCACTTGTAATAGGCCCACTGAAGAGAGCAACACACCTTTAAAGTTCAAGGTTCTTTGATGTAACATAATGTATTATACTGATTTAATGTATCATACTGACAATATGTGCCATGCATAATGTTTCAAATCAGTTTTGCACTTTAAGTTTTTGGCATAACTTAGTGCCATGCATTGTTTATTCATTGCCCACTGAGTAAGACCATGAAAGTAGATGGGCATGTGCTGTGTTATTGTTTTGAGACACAGTGGTTGATGATTCAACTATTCTGTCTTTCATCTCAGTCCAAATACTATGATTTGCCAGTCAACAAGTCAATGCATGCAACAGCAGCTGTTGCACAAGCATCATCATAAACATGAAGATCAAGTGATCCAGGCAATCAATTCCGACATTTGTTATTAAAACACTTTTGAATGCTAAATGACTGGTGTCTACTTCATTTTAAGCCAGCAAACATCAGTACAGTTCTCCACAACCAAGCAAGGGTCAACTTGTCAATCTGCGGCTCAGTAGGTCTACAATAGGGCTCTGATGGTGTGAACTTGAGAAAAAAAGAGTTCCCTGGCCTCCTTTATTTCCTCCGCGCTAAATTGCGTGTTAGCCGTCCAAGCATCCGATGTGAGGAAGCTGTGGCCATTTGCGCATCCCGCCGAAAGGAACCATTTGATGTTGGGTCACATTTTCTGCGCCGCCAGAGACAGATAAGACCGACTGTTCCTCTCACAGCTGTGTGTCCAGGGGCTGTTGGCAAACGCATCTTCTAGCTAGCTTCCTCCACAACAGGCCATTGTGTCACCAAGTGAGAACTGCAGCATCTAATTAAGGTCAGAGGGAAGAGAGGATGGGAGCTCAAGATGTGGGGGTGCAAGAGAGAATTGTTCTCCACATATGATGAGGGAAGGGAGACAGCATGCGCTTGAGTTATGTGGTTTGGAATGGTGGGAAAATAAGACTCACATGTGATAATACTTTGTTATCCCTGCCTCCATTCCTCACCTGTTCACTGTAGAATCTGTTCAATACATACATGATATTCATGTTCAAACTTGACTGACTGTTTTGTTGTCTGTTGCGCATCCACCAATGCCTTCATGTTGCTGTTGAATGGTCTACATTTACATTCATTCATTTAGCAGACACTTTTATCCAAAGCGACATTCAAATGAGGATTAACATTCAAGCTGCATTGCAACGTCTAGAAAGGAGGTATTTTTAATGAGGAATCTGTATTTCTGCCCTTGGCTATTTGGTGTGCACACATCCGCACTGATAATAAATGTTTCACTATAGTTAAAGTCCTAGTTCCATACTCACCTAGAGTCTTGTTTCAGTTCCCTCATATTTGCCTGTCACTTCTTTCTGCTTCTTTTCATTTTCTTTCAACTGTTGGGCATTGTTCTGCTTATAGATCTCTTTTGATGAGAGCACATTTGTTTCATTAGGGATTAAAGGACTGTAGAATGTAAATATGTCTTTCTGGTGGGTAAAATGTTTTAGATCATTGCAACTGTGACAAAATAATCCATTGTCATTGAACTTTGATTCCCAAAAGCAATGCTCAAATGTGTTTGATTCGTGCACTGGCAGATGTGTACATTGCTTAAAGTGCACTAACACAAATACACACACATAGATGGATAGAGAGAGAGAGAGAGAGAGAAACACAGAGAGACAGAGAGAGAGAGAGAGAGAGAGATCAGGACATTGTATGTTACATGGTGCCCTCTTGTGGCACGAGACCTTCTTTGGTTCTTCCATCACAGTCCTGTCTCAAAACATAAATACTACTTGCAATTCCACATTCCATTGTCCTCCACAATGAGATGGACAGAGCCACCATGGTACTGGTTTTTATTTTCCCTTCACTTTTTTGTTGTTTTCAGGCCCTAAAAGTCTGAGCACTAATTATGATAATAAGCGTGCAGATTAGTCAGCATTGCCTCAGAGAGTAGACTGGGAGACATATGTTTATCCACAGTTCTCTGGCAACAGCAGGGCTTTGGTGGTTGATGCTTGTGGAAAAAAATATAATGGGTCTTAATTGGAAGTTTAATTGTCAACAGCACTTCAAGAATGATGAGAGCTCTACAACCAGTGGTATTTGAATATGTTTCATGCCTTCCCCGTTTGCCCATATTTTGTGCTTGTGCTCAGTAATGCTATAGCCATGGTTTTTAAGCACATGGTGTGCCCGGAAAATCATTCAGAGAAAGTGTACCTTGTATGGAACATGTTATGCTATCTTGGACCGTGAAATCAATGGAGAGCATTAGGACTATCTGAATGGGTTAATGGTGAGATATTTGTCTACGCACAATTGTATAAATGACATGTAATGTGGTGTGCGATATGGAATTAAGCAAGGCATGCCATGGATGGTGATGCTGCGATTTGAGTGTGCATTCGGATTTTTATGGGCAAACAGTGTAGAACACCAACAGAGAGAACACATTGGCGCCTGATAGGCTCTACGAAAGGGGGGACGGTATGGAGAGAAAGAAAAAAATGTTGATGAAAGCAAATGAAAACAGACAAGCTGTAGTAGGCCTACAGGCTACAGCCAGGCTGCCAAACTTACCACAGGAGCACAAATTAATGTATGAGAGAGAGAGAGAGAGAGAGAGAGAGAGAGAGAGAGACTCTGTATGTTTGTGTGTGTGTGAGAGAGAGAGAGAGAGAGAGAGAGAGAGAGAGAGAGAGAGAATGTGTGTTTCTGTGTGTGTGAATTTGTAAAAATGGGTGGTGGCTGATTAATAAATCAATGCATCATGGAAACCGAATGAGAATTAATTGTGTGCTTCTCTGCTTGGATTTCCGCGCTTTTGTCAATAGCAGAGTAGCATTACAGCTCTGTGCAACGGAGACGCATGTTTTCTTTGGCCAGGAATTAATAACTTTTCATTCAGTGCGGAAATGACAGGGATAGCAATTAAGGAAATGGAATGATTTTATTGGCCATGATGTTTATATTACTTTCCAGATGTTGGACAGCTGTAAGAGTTCTGGTCTTACAGATATGGCAGTCTGAAGGACTTGGAAGTAGAAGTTTGAGTTATATTTAATGAAAATTGTGCTTTCTATGATGCGTATGTTATGATGAACAACAGAACATGACTGGTTACTGTTCCACTATTTTACTATGACAGAAAGATGCACCCTCATAGTATATTCACAGTGATTCAAATGCTTACATATTTGAATTTTGAATTGTAAAGTACTAGGTTGTGTGCATACAAAATTGTCTATAAGGATAGATCTATGCGTTTTTGTGTAGCCATGGTTACATTGGTTGCTACGTGCACTAAGTGAGAGAAAAGGGAGAGAACAAATTCATTTCCTTCCCTCTGTCCCAACAAACACAAACACAGACACACACGCCCACCCTACTCACACCATCATCTGATCAAATAAAACTATTTACAAATTATTTGTTACATCCAATCTTTCTCAAACACTCAAAATTTTTCAACAGTGCTTTACATAATTGGTATCCAATAGGATTTGTTTCCTGACTACTGTGTCTTTGACCAACCAATGTTTCACATTGTTTTGCATTGTGATGGTCTTACATCTGGTTTCCAGTGAAAATGCATCACCCCATTACCATCGCCTGTGATCTGGAGGATGCTTTAATCTGAGGCTATAAACTCTGCTTAATTACATCCTCTTTAAGTGCTCAGTTAATTATAACATAATCAAACAGGAAATGCATCTATTTTAGTCAAACCGACAGACTGTGTTAAAGATGCTCTGCAGACAGTTGTTTATATCCCCTAATTCTTGAGTGTAAACTACAGAGACACACATAAAGTGCCATGCACTCATGAGTTTAATCTCTATTTGTGCTGAACAGGGGGGGGGGGGAATCAGTGTCCTATACAATATAATATATATATTGATAGGCTAAATGCTTAATTAAAAAAAAAAGTGAGTTTGAATTAGGCTACAGGCTGTCCTATATCAAACTGCTTTTCTTCTATTACCGACACTGGAGATTCTAAAGAATTTATCAAGTGAGTTGTTGGTAGCCTACCATAAACAGTAAGTGAAACTATTCACCAAATTGTATCTTATCAGTAACATGGGGCAACACAACACTTGCAGTAAGGTCGGCCTGTGTAGTATACACCAAAAATCCTTGATCAGCCTACTAACTTCACTTCTACACGGTCTGGTAACCTACCAGTGTTAAAAGTCAAATTAATATATCGAAACGTCACTTCCTGTTTACAATATTCAAGATGGCGTCTGGTGTAGAGGTAGGGATTGCTATGCTACATATTTCGAAAAATGTAATTATTGGTATTTAAACTGCGCTAACTGGTTTATTATTTGACAGTTTCATTGTGTCTGTATATTTACGACGGCAGATATTCATTGATTTTCCCTAGTTTTGACTATTCACTAGTCGTCGCAGTTTTCCGTCGGGCTTTTAGCTAACTGTTAACGTTAGACAACGTTGTTGAGGTTGTTGGTCGGGAAAAAACTACGACATCAGTGAATGGCTAATCATGATTATGAATTATATAATTGTACGTACGTAGTGGAGAAGAATAAGGATTAAACACGGTATTATGAGTGATGTTAAACTCATTTGGTAAATGCGGCAGTGTCGGCGCTAACGTTATTTGTTCGGTGTTGGTGTTATTAAGTTCGAGTGCTCAGCTTAATGTAATGTTAGACCCTTTGTCTTTTGATCCGTATTATATTTGGCGCAGTATTCATAATAATAATAATATTCATAATGATCTGATAAGTTTGCCTATATTAGCTGGTTTCAGTCATTCTGTTAACTCACGTAGGTGTTTACGCCAGTTCCTGAAGAAGAGACAACAGAAAGCCTCGCATCCCAGAAGAGAGAGGAGAGGTTAAGAAAGTTCCGTGAACTTCATTTCAAAAGGGTGAGCGCAACAGTGTTTCTCAGTGATATTGACTATGCAAACTGGCTATTTTGTTGCTGCTGGGAAATAACAAACAATGAACTTGTTGAAAGACGCTGATTAAAGTGTTGCAGTGGTATCCCATTATTGTGGTATACCATGGTATGAATATACACATTGTGTACCAAACAAACCCAGTATGGATATAAAAGTGTCTGGCAAAGCATGAAACATGTCAGACATGTTCACATGAACCCATCTTTGAGAACACCATCCGAAACCATCCATAACCATTACAAAATGCAACATCGAAATAATTTTTCACATCCTGGCTCCTAGCTAAATCTGTCTGACTTGTGCTGCTTACTGACACTCAGTACGGTGTCAAATTACAGAATACCATGCAATTTATATTAGTATTATACAGTTAAAAACTCATACTATTGCATCCCTAACTGATTATCATGCTCATTAGAGTTGAGTAGTAAGTATGGTGTATGTCTCTGTTGCAGAATGAAGCACGCAAACAGAACCATCAGGAGGTGGTTGAGGAGGACAAGAGACTGAAACTTCCATCTAACTGGGAGGCAAAGAAAGCTCGTCTCGAGTATGAGCTAATGGTCGATGAGAAGAAGAAGGTGAACATTTTGCCCTTCTTTTTTGTTTTTTGAAATAAGGTGATAGACTAGCATTTTCAGCCGATTATGATTAATAGCATTTTTTCCCCAATTCATATTAAGCACAGAGTTATATTTTGGTTTGCTATCTGACGTTTACCTATTGGAAAATGTTTTAATTGTGATCCATATTGTGTTAAACATTTAAAATGAAGTATTCTTTTGAACCAGCAAATTTCAAATGAGGCAGCAGGCAAAAAGTTTTTATATTAATAAAATAGCCCAAGTTGCAATATATCAGCGTCTCTGTAGCAGCCAGTTGGGACGGAGCTGTGCAGTATGTATGTTAGGGAGAAGATTACATTGGTGCCGTGTCAACGATGGGAGTGAGGTTTAGGGGGATGCGTATAATGGTAGCCAACTGAGACATAGCTGAGCATTACGCATGCTGAGTAAACCTCCCTCTTGACACCTTAAGAGATGTAAGAGCTGTAAGCGATGCTAGCACCCATGGGTTTTAGCTCCCTTGCTAGTGCACTCGCCTCCCAATCTGGAGGTGCTGTGTGTTGCGGGTTAGAGTCCGGACTATAATGCTTACAAAAATAAATATTACAATAGTGCTATCTCATGGCTGTGCCATCCTTATGGTCACATTGGAATCAGACCTGCTAATTCTTAAAGCTAACACCTGGAAGGTGCTTATGAGGCTTTCAGAATGAGCAAAGAGAATACAGAGTTCTGTATTTTTTATGATTTGAGGCTTTCTATATTCTGTATATTCAATGCTTTGGCAACACCATGGGCTTTTCAAGTGGTCATGTCAATAAAGAGTATTGAATTAAATTAAATTAGATTGAGTGCCCTGCAAGGGGTCCATGTCAGGCAAACATTGGCCTGCACCACAGGCACAGCTCTGATAAACTGCTGTGTGGTTTGTAGGAGTGTGCAGAGCGTGGGGAGAACTACCACCGTGTGAAGCTGCTTGAGATCAGTGCAGAAGATGCTGAGAGGTGGGAGAGGAAGAAGAAAAAGAAGAATCCAGACCCGGGTTTCTCTGGTGAGTCCTGTTCACACACAGTGGAAGCGCACCACTATTTATTATACTGTGGCCAATATGGCTGCCAGCTGTTGCTCTTCAAGCCTTAAGGAGATGAATTGACAAGGGAGGGGGGCGAGGGGGAAACGTGGCTGTTATTCATTGGTCCTGGCAATTATGAACTGAAGAGTTTTTCCTTTCCCACTGACTTTGTATCTCTCTCTCTCTCTCCATCTCTCTTTATTTCTGGCCAACCCAAAAGGCTATGCTGAAGCCCAGCAGCGGCAGTACCAGCGTCTCACCAAGCAAATCAAGCCAGACATGGAGAGCTACGAAAGACAACGAGAGGAATAGTATGTTCCTTGTGCACTTTTACTTGACTACCTGCTATGCCAGTTTTATGCCTGTTAAATGATAATGGAGATGAATTAAATGTTGCATGTTAAATATTTGAATGTAAGGAATGTGAACTGATGAAATATAGTGTGCACAGAGTACATTATGTGTGATATGGAACCTTTCTGGTTACCTTTCAGTGGTGAGGACTTCCACCCCACCTCCAACAGTCTGATTCATGGAACCCACGTGCCCACCAAAGAAGGCGTCGACCGCATGGTCCAGGACCTGGAGAAGCAGTAAGTGGGAGGTTGGAGGGGAAGGAAAGAGACCAGGACATGCCTTAACATTGTGAAAAGACTCCTCTGTTCAACAGTGCAGTCATGAATAACATTAGATGATGGCATCATCTGAGTCGTCTATCTTTGCTGTGTACAGTGTTGGGCCAGACAATGCCAATCTGAAATTTTGATTAAGCCTGAAGATGTAGCAATTAGTGGTTACCCTTTAAATTATCTGCATCAGTTTATATTTTGTGTTGTAGACATCTGTGTAGACAACAAAGCTATGAAAAATTGGGGCGATTTGTAGAATGACCATGTGCTTTAACCTATGATGTCATGCTATGGGCATTTAGTGCTACTTTTCATGATTTTCCATGACAAACAGCACTTGGAAAACTGATAACGTGTGTGTAACGTCAGCCTTGGTGTTCTAGGCTAGATTATGCTTTCAAGATCTATTTTTGGGTGTCCTATTGTAGCCATAGCTTCTGTGAGAGATTAGCCAATGCAGTCGGTGCCAGGCCATGACGCATATCTCCATGCTTTGAAGATGCTTGGAGAGAGAAAAAAAATGACAGTGTCTGTGTTAGCTGTACTGCTTCAGCGGGCTTGAAAGTTGACTGGCTCCATTGTATTGTCAGCTCCTCGAATTAACTGCATGTCAGAAAGTGAAGCAAGACCATCTGGAAAAGATTCAGTCGAGTGAATCCTTTTTTCTAGGGTATTCAAAGCACAAATCTCTGTCTGACCCTGTCACTTTTACCTCTCCTCACCCCTCCAAACAGGATTGAGAAGCGGGCTAAATACAGCCGCAGACGAGCCTACAACGACGACGCGGACATTGACTACATCAACGAGCGCAACGCCAAGTTCAACAAGAAGGCTGAGCGCTTCTACGGCAAATATACTGCCGAGATCAAACAGAACCTGGAGAGAGGAACTGCTGTGTAATCGTAGGTCAATGTTCTAGACATTTCCGGATTCAGCAGCTGTCCATCAGCTTGTAAAAACAAAATCACCCATAATTTCTCTTCTGGGCGATCCCCTGTTATCTTTGTGGAGAACAAGCTTCTCTTTGTCTTCTGGTTGAAGGGTGGCATAACAAAGCAGTGAGGACTGTGATATCATCAGAGGTGACTGTGAAACAGATTTCTCTTACATTTCTTTATATTATTTCTTTTAAGCAGGCAAAGCATTTGACCATATAGCGATTCATTGATCATGCAAGGTTTCTATTCGCATCGGTATTTTTTTGTTTATATAAATGCATTCTATTCCACTTTTATGATTTCTTGTTTGTTTTGCATAATAAACAACTATAGTGTTTACTGATACATCTTTTAATTACGTTTCCTTCTATCTGTGGGAATTGGTGACTCACATTGGTTGTTTGTGCGTGTGTGTGCTCATGTGCTTCCCAAGTGTGCGTGAGAATTCAAAACCATTCATCTCCAGGGGGCATACTGCCAGTGTGCCACATTAAAAATACCAGCCAAAGAATGCATTAGTGTAGGTGTACGGAGAAAAACAACAATTCTGCAATTCAATTTGGTGACTTTATCGGGCTCATCTCAGGCCTCGGAGCAGAGCGACATGAGAGGAGAAGGCTTGTGACCTGAAACTAGATCAAAGGAGACAATGAAGAAACTCATGCTGTCATAATTGGCCATGTCTTCTGTCCACACTCTCCCAAGTCCAGCAGCTGATTTCCTTGGCGTGCCTGGTCAAATGGGTCCTCCTGAGGCCTGTACAGTATGCCAGGGGGCCCGAGGACACGGTTTGACTTTAATTAAACCCCTGCAAAGCTGAATGGAATAAAAACATCTTACATGAAGAGAACAAGTCAAAGATGCAGCACTTGCAGCCAACTATGAGTAGTCGTGTGTGTATAGATGGGGCGGTGGGGTTCTTTGTAACGTGTCACACCATCATATGAATCAGATAAGTGCATGTGATACCCACATGTGGTAAATGAATGTTATGAATTAGCTTTGGAGGGGGTAAAAATAATTGCCCTGTTTGGTTTGTGGATGGGACGGCTGCTTTCAAAGGCGGATGCGTGCGAAGAATTAGTGATTGTTTATGACTTACCCCATACATTTCCACTCAGTTGCAAAATCCTAGGATGAGGGGCAACATGATGACAAGGGGTCAAGTCAATACAAAGCATCCATACCACCTTAAAACCATTGTAGAAATCTGGGTGGTTTGTTGATGTGGCCTAATTGAGGTAGCCTACCTCATTTGCCACTTGTTTTCACTGTCTGTTTAAGTGCCATTACCGTTTATGATAACATGACCTCAACTGCAAAGGGAACAGGTAACAATGACAGCCAGTTGCAGACAATCCTACATCTACCCAACATTGGCAAAGAGAGTGCTTAAAACACACACATACCCTGTTAAAATTTCAAGTCAGTAATTGTTCATCATTTCAATACAGCTTTCAAGTTACCTTAGATCACTTGATCAACAGCTTTCAAGGACATCTCCATTCTTTAAGTCTTAAACATCCCCATTAGTCCACAAACCTTTACAATATTTGATTAGATTGTATCCGCTTGCTTCATGTTGATGAGTCCAACTCCGACCGTAGTCTAAAGACATGTATATTACCTCGCAGAAGATTGATTGTAGTAAGGTGTTGAGAGTCTTTTGGTGAGGATAAGATAGCCCTATTGTTTAACTTGTTACGAGTCCTAAGACAGGCGCCTTTGAATACAAATTAAACTCATGTGATGGCCTCAAATAGATGCCCGGCATCCGTGGCACTAAAAGAGAAAATTAAACATCAAATAAACTTTGCCTGCGAGGGGTGACTTGAAGCATTTTTCTCAAGCCAAACAGAAAAGGCGTTCTGTGTCTGGCAAACAATGGAGGCCTTTATGTGCATCTGTAAACACGGAGGGGTATCTTCAGAAGATGTGTCAAGATTCTTTTGTGGTTTTGCCAGGATGTTCCCGATTTAGAGGGCAGCGTTCCCTTGTGGCGGAGTATCTACATCAAAATAAAGTCTGCTAGCTGCAGCTCACAGCACCGTGAGGATGTTGTAGAACAGTCCCTCACTAAATGCTTTCGGACATGAATGAATAGGCCTACATGTGCGCATGAACGTTGATGACATGTAGGCCTAAATAAAAAAAATCCCGCCCCCTAGCTGCAATGTGAACTCAACTGACAAACGAATTTTAGAACTAGGAATCAATTATTCTGATGTCAAAACTAAATGCTCGAATTCCGTGATAGCAAGAGCACACCCTTGATAAATGGCAGGGGAGGTCATGTAAGGCAACGCATGAATTGACTCGTTTGGGACCATAGCAGACTGGTACACGCTCGAGGTATTCTAAAGACCAAAAGCAATGCTGTACACCTGCCAAATCTGTTTTTATAAACAAGGCTCAACTGTCATGGCTGCAAAATTAATTGCAGAGGATTTATACCACAACATTCAAATATCCGATATTTTATCCCCTTCGTTCGTTGTTTATTAAAACCACTAATAACCTTGAACTTCGGAATCGTACAAGATGAGGTGACATTAGATGTAGTCCTCTACTTCCATCTACTGGCTAGTTGTGCAATTAGTCATTAGTCCCACTAGTCACTAGTGCATGTTCCAGCCTATCCTTTTCTGGGTATGAAGTCTCATTTATTTATTTACATTTATTGTATCTGAGTCATATCAAGAGCTAGACAAAAAGGACTAAGAGCCACTCACAAATCCACATTATATGTCTTTATTCAAACCACAGAAACGTCACAAAAATATCCCACCTGTAGATTTTCTTCTTGCCTTCTTCCCAATTCCCTCAACTGCTTTTTACTGTACATCTGCAAGAAAATATCTATGATGAATTCTATACACCCCCTTCCCATATATACAATAAATACAATATATACAAAGTTCAGCAAGGACTAGCAAGCTTGCTACTGTTTTGATGAAAGAAGGACTTTTGTCTTGACGGGGATCCACTGGCCATAAGGCTTTTTACTGCCCACGATGTCAACCCTGGAGGTTACCTTAACCTCTGCCATGCCCTGAGGTTTGCCATTCGTCGGCTTTGCAACAGTGTTCTGTGAAGATACAAAAATAATCATAAGCATGCTTTCTTTCCTAGGAATATATACTCAGAATTTCACACATTTCTTAATACTTGTGTGGATTTGTGACGTGACAAACTTGAAACAAAAATGCACAACTGCTTTTGTTTCTGCCATTCATACTCACATTGATGCTGAACGTGATGGGTTTTCTCTTTGGAGACATCTTGGGGCTTAATTCGCCATCCTCTGAGGCCATCTCTGTGATCTGCCAGAAAGACAAAAGGAACAGACTTGTTTAACAAAGTGATCACAAACTCTTTTCAAACTTTCTTCATCATCCTCAGACTGATAGAGATGTGACCTTTTTTTTTGTCTTTAGACAACAATCCATGCATATGACTATCTCAAGGTCATTAAGGCCACAATGTACAGGCATAATTGTGACTTAATATCTACGATCTGCAATGTTACAACGGATATCTGTCTGCACTGCTGCCAATGGGCAGTTGCCGAACTTTTGGACCAGTTAGTTCCAGTATATTTGAAGGGAAAAGGAAAAAATAACAGCACAAAAATAAAAATAAAAGATCCCTTTCTCTGATGATGCAGTTTCTGAACCCCAACTTGTGCCACAGAATGGGCACAAACTTATCTTTGGTACATGGAGAGGGGGAGGGGGTTGTTTCTTCTTCTGTTTTTAAGTTTTCAGCTCAGGGATAGTCACTACTGTGCAGTCCCAGCACCTGCACTTCTTCTGCAAGCTGGAGGATGGCTCTGCCAAATAACAACGCATCCGTTTCAACCAAGAGCAAACAAACAAACGTTTCTGTTATGCATGAAGAACAGATCCTGCTAGTACGTTACATGTAGTCAGATATGAGGCGTTGGCTACTTCTTTAATGTCTATGTTGAAACGAGCTAGTCTCCAATTTGAAAGGGTGGAGATCAATGCTATACAAAGATGTACACTTAACTATGGTGCGCTACTAATATGTACTGTACTTATTAAACAAGGTACACTACAGGCATCAACTGTTACTTGACCTTTAATGTGCAAGTGAGACTTAAGAATTAACCCTTTCCACAAACCCAGTGGCGTCACATGACTGCCCCCTCGCTCTCCTAAATCCAAGGGGTGCTGGAGAGCAGACCATGTTATCTGAAGAAATGAATAAAACAAAAAGGCAGAGCACATGAAGCTAAACCATGTTCCTACAGACAGTGATACGAAGGCTGTCAAGAGTTAACACACACTTACACAGGAAAGAATTAAGCATACTCTCGCTCTCACACACACACACCAAGCATGCTCTCGCTCTCACACACACACACACACACACACATCAAGCATGCTCTCGCTCTGACACACAGACACACACTCACACACATCAAGCATGCTCTCGCCTCACACACACACACACAAAACTTTATGCTTACTAAGGGGAGAAACCTCATTTACCTTCAACATTTTCTTTAAATGTCCATGACAGACTCGATGACTCAAATTACCCGAATAAGCCTTTGCTGTAATTAACACACAGCGTTTAGAGGACTATTTATAATCAGCCTGATCCAGGCCAGTCAGATGCCTGCAAATACACTTTCTTTATCAAAAGGAAATTGAAAAGTTATAGAAACGAGCCAGAGAAATGTGTCAGTTTAAAAAATGTTTCACAATTACAAAAATATAAATACATAAATAAAGAGACCCCTTCACTCTTAACAATCTTTTACTTATTGACTGGTGTGTGGGCATTCAGATAGCCATATTGGCAATGGTCAGTTTCAAATACTACACTACTTGCACATCTCCATTGTAGTAGCAGTAGTAGCTCAAGTACTGTTACATTGTACAAGTGTAAAATAAGGTCTTCTGTAGCTCTATCCCTCATTCAAACAGGACGCACAAAAGAATAAATGATCTGCTTCTGTTGACACCCACCTGTTCTAGACTCTGCTGGGGTTCTGGCTCTGGTCTCACCCATGGGACTGGACTGCTATGATCTGGTGAAAGGGCTGCTTTCTCTTCCGACTGGAGGGTCCTCTTCACACTTTCAGGCAACTGCAACCGGTCTGACCCCACAATCTTCACTGCATTTTCCGCAGCAATTCTCAGAAGCTCCCTTTTTTCTGTTAAAGGACAACCCAAGATTATCAATTTATCAGCTTGACAACTAACATTAAGGACACTAACAATAGAGGAAAATGTAACCCACTAGTGTCAGTAGTGTTGCAAACTGACAAATATAAAGTTCCTCTGTAAATAAAAGAGCCATATACTAGAAGCAGGCGCAAAAAAAGCTCTTACCATCCTGACTGAGATGGACTGAGGACTGCTCGGGTGTCCGGGACTTGCTCCTGCGGCTGTAGTCAGAGGGCCTGCTACGGTATCGGCCAACGACGCCACGGTGCCTTCTGCTGTCGGGTGACCTGGAGCGAGAGCGGCTTCTGCGTGTGTGGTGGCGATCTGATGACGGGGAAGGGCTGTAGGAGCGGGAGCGTGCCCGGTAGCGGCGAGGTGGCGAGTGGCGATGACGGCGGCAACGGTGGCGTGACGATTGTCTGTGGCATCGTGGATGAGAGCGGGAACGAGATTGGGTGCTTGATGTAGAGGAACTGGAGGAAGATCTGGAGTGACGTCTCCTCCTATGAGATCTCTTCGAGCTTCTGGATGAGCGACGGTCACGGCTGGTACTGCGGCTGCTCCTGCTGCTGGAATGGGGACTAGAGGAGGGAGAGCCGGATGGATCTTGATCAAAGATCAACCTCAGCCCCTCACTGAGACGTGCTGTCTGAGTTTGCATGCTCTTGTCAGTGGTCTTCATATTTTTCTATGGAGAGCAGAAAAGACAACGATTTAGAATTTTTTTTTTTTTAAATACAACACTGACTAAGTGTATTATGCTATGACTTCGACTTTGCAGCGGTTTAAAACGAGACACAAATTGAATCAGCAGCTCAATTAGCACTAAACAATTTTTGCTCTCGGGGTCCCCCTACAGTTGAGTAGCGCAATAATAAACGAACTAAATATCCGTCTTTTGCAACAAAGTATGAACATAACTCGAATATAATATAGAGGGAATACAGCAGTCTGTAGAAAAAGATCTTAGAATTACAGTAACATAGCAGCTCTTTTCCGTTTCGATATCGGAGGGGGGTCGGTAAAGTCAAAGTCAAAGTCAGCTTTATTGTCAATTTCTTCACATGTTCCAGACATACAAAGAGATCGAAATTACGTTTCTCACTATCCCACGGTGAAGACAAGACATATTTTACCAATTTAAGTCCACAGACAAACATAACATTCAAGTAAACAAAAAAGTAAGTAAATAAGTAAATAAGAGGGCACATATAATAATGGAAAAAAAAATTGAGGTTATGTGCCATCAAAATAATTTTGGAAACGTTATGCTAAGGTAAAATAATAACAATAACAAACACACACACATTTTAAGTGTCGGGTAAACAGGCACAGTTCCGCAGAAACCTAGACGTTAACGTTACACAAGTGAGACCAGCCCGCCCCTCGAGGCTGTCCGAGTTTCATAAACACTGACATTACGCAACTCTGGAAATTTCCAGGGACGACTCGATGGTTCACGTAATCGCAACCGTAATCAGTAGCATTTCAAACACAGCTATCTTATAGATAATCGTAAAACCCCGCAGTCTCACGACGGGTTAACGTTAACATAACATTCCGAAAAATCTCTATAGTTAGCAGCACTAACTTAGCATTCTACACTATCCAGGCCATCCGCTAACGTTAAGTTAATGTTAGCGTCAGCACTCACAAAGGGCAGCTAAGACAATTTAGCTAACGTTTAGGTTAGCCACAGACATTTCTAGCAACATTTTAAAGTGAAAAGTTAAGGGATATTTCACACCCCATGCCACTCTTATTTGACACCAATAATATCGAAATTTTGGTCAGTTTAAAGTTAGTTATCAAACTAGCTAGCAATAAGGAACTTACCAGCGATAGCTTCACGTTGACGTCGTCAGATTTAGCTGCTAAGCTCGCTTAAAGCCACGCTGTTCGGTCTGTTTAACTGGATTAACGTTAAGTAAATAAAGAAACCTTTGATTTGAAGTTCAAATACGTTTACAAGGGAAACTTACTTATGGATTCGTTTAGGTTTTTCTGAGATCACATTTACAATAATTCGCAACAAAATAATAACTCTCTGTTCGGACTTCCACTGGCCCTTCAGACTGTCTCCAATGGCGACTACGGTATGCGCACGAGTCACGATGACCAGAGGCAAATAATATGTTGTGACGTCATGTTCGCGTTTGACCAGTGTGGTTTACACACTTTTCCTCACAAATATCTTGTGTTTCACAATATGGCGATTCAAAGCAGTTGGTGAAGAACAAGCATATACACTAGTTGGATACTAAAGTTAACGACTAAAGGTAGGATATATTTAAACAAAGAAAACATGATAACCAACCAGATCAGATCAGCAAACATCGCGAGAACTGTTATCTACTAGAAATCACTTTGGCTGGCTCTTAGGCTACTAGAACTACTTCCTTCCACAAAAATCATTACTTCACTTGAGGGAAAACGATCGAGAACGACAGACTAGAGACTAAACTATATATTCAAAATATTTTATGTTAAAGTACCTGCATGATGGACGTTCTTGACGTGTTACCCTCGAATTTCGGCCTTGTGATCTTCACGTACCTGTACAGTTGGATAATGCTATGTTATCTTGGAGTTCAGGTTGGGTCTGCAAGGAAGAAATATGACGTGAAGGTAGGCTCCGCATTTGATTTTGTTTGCATGTATGGCATGTACCCATGGGTAAGACTACTCTGTACACTAGCATAGATGGACCTTCCTGTCTGTATGCCAGTCAATGGTGAAACTAACTGTTTATAAGTTCAATAAGTGAAAGTTGAATTTTGTTTAATGTCGTAAATGAATTGGATAGAATACTCTACTCTACTATATACTCTTTTGATCCCGTGAGGGAAATTTGGTCTCTGCATTTATCCCAATCCGTGAAACACACTCAGCACACAGTGAACACACAGTGAGGTGAAGCACACACTAATCCCGGCACAGTGAGCTGCCTGCAACAACAGCGGCGCTCGGGGAGCAGTGAAGGGTTAGGTGCCACGACTGCCCTAAAAAAGGGAGGAGTGTGTGTGCTCCTTTGGGCCTTCCAGTGGTGTGAGTGGCTGCCCAGGGCCAAAGCCACTCTGACTGGACAGAGGGAGGAGTGTGTGTGCTCCTTTGGACCTTAGAGTGGTGTGAATGGCGAGCCAGGGCCAAAGCCACTCTGACTGGGGAGAGGAAGGAGTGTCTGGGTGGAGAATACTGAGAAAAGTACAGTGTCCATGCACTCTTGAATATAAAAATTACTAACTGGAGATAGAGGCCATAAGTCCACTTGTTTAAAAAAGTTAACTTTGGCCTCTTTGCTTATGAGCACATGGTGAGATAAGGGAATAGTGGAGCAGATAAGCAGATATATAAAAGGTTTTGTGCATTTTATGATGAAAGCATGACATTTTGTCTGTGAACTTCCTTTTCAGACGTGGAACCACCTCAGATTTGGCCTCTCGGACCAGGCAGAGTAAAAAAAAAGGCCCTAATTTTCAGGAGTAGGCCATAAAATATTTCTGAAAGTCATTCTAAAATTGTACCAGAGAGGGTTAAAGCGGTTGTTGAAGGAGAGAAATTGGACTATTTCATGGAAAATATAAATTTCAAAAAAGTTGACGAACTCCAGTGATATCCAAATTCCTTGCTGCAGACATTGCAGAGGACTTTATTTTAATCAGCACTTTATTTTTATCAACACCATCATTTACATTAAAAGTAAATGTTCCAATCAATGATCTAGGCAGCACATTTTCTTCTCTCTCCTTTATTTTACAGTCGAATGGTTACTGACTAGAACGGCTCTGGGTCAAAGGTCATACGGAATCAATTTTTTCTCACATTAAATAATCGAAATTAATCAGATATTCTGACAGCCCTATATATTAATTAATATTATTATGTTAGTTTCTTTACATTTATTACTAATACTTTATTGTTACTTTTATACTCTTTATTAATATTTTACACAGGAGAGATGTTAAATTCCTCGTGCTAGGGATTTCACACACTGGCCAACCTACTAGCCTATTTACTGTCAAAACCAAAATCAAAAGTTGTCCGAATGTCCGTTATGGATGTTTATACCTGGTTGCTATGGTTACATTTACACCTGGAATGGCCAGACTGGTGTTCCAGGAAGAATATGTCTGAGGCCAAAATAAGCTTTTCTATTGGAATAAAACAGCATATTTGTAAACATGTACATTATTGTAATGAAGAATAAAGGGGTAAAATGAAATAATGATGTCATTGACCCACAAAGGTCAGGTACAAAATGGCTCCACGTCTGAAATTAAACGTTAGAGTGTTTAGATTATATGTGGAAACTTTTATGCTTTAGTCATAAAATGCACAGTTGTTCTGCTTATCAGTCTAGATGGTTTAAGGTAGACTAGGCCTATTTGGTTTGCTGCATGGTTATGTTGTGCCACTGTACCATTGGATCTCTTCCTTTCCAGTATCCAGCAATGTACAGTGACAAGGACCAGGTGTTTAACTGCATTCAGAGAGCACATCAAAATACCCTGGAGGTGTATCCTCAGTGGCTCGTCTTTCAGACAATTGCATCGTTGGTCTATCCTGTAAGTTTTATCAAAGGTTAAGAAATGTTTCATCACAATTATTAAGATTTCAGATAATATGCCTTAATGTGTAATAGGCTACATACACTCATACAGACGTTCCCAATGTGCCTTCTCTTCCTTGCTGACTAGGTTGCTGCCTCTGTGTTGGGTGCCATCTGGGTGACCAGTAGGTTCTCATATGCCTGGGGCTACTACACTGGAGGTAAGGTCTTCTATTACTGGTAACTAATTTACCTGTTTTTGTCTTTTATATGTGCATCTGAACATGTAATAGCCATGAGAGAAGCTTTAAGGTGTAACAGTGTCTAAAATTGTATTGCAACCTAATTAATTGTACAAAGGGGAACCTGTTCCAATTCAGTTTGCAGTTGAATGTGTATTGCCCTTATAAAGTATGTTCGGAATAGTTGAGTTACATGTATGTTTTTTGGTTAGTCATGGATGTACTTTTACTATTCAGATCCTGCAAAGAGGATGCGTGGTGTTTATGGCTACATTGGATACCTTGGAGTCATCATTCTTTCAATTTCCGTTGCTTTGCAACTACTTAAAGTGTTCTGATAAGTAAGGCAAATATTTGTTATTGTCATGGCGCACAGCTAGGTGAAAACAATCATGTTCCTCCATTACATATTGCTGTAGATTTGATCTGTTTGTGATGTGTTCTCTGAAATTGATCTGTCTGCATAATGCACTGCTTTTAGTAAATTATTCAAAAGGACCACTATTGCTTTTTATTACTTCTAGTAATGACTTCAGAAGATAATTTTAGCTTTGTACATCATAAATTGTATTTGATGATGTATTGCATCAGTAACACTTATCAAGGCATGACTATTTTGCATATCTTTGTCTTTTGACAACTGGAAACATGTACAATTAAACATCAATTAACAAAAACATCTATTTAGAAACAACTTCATATTAAATAGTTTACTCAATACCAGCCTTTGGGGTAGAAAGAGTAGTCTTTCTGCAATGCTTTAGCTTTATTCAGGTGATCATGTGACATAACCCAGAATGTCTTTAAAAGTTACTTGTTTGTTGGTTTTCTGTCATATGTCATCATGTAATGTCTGAAAATTAAAGTATGCCATTGAACTGTAACTTAGTTATTTGATAACAAATGACAAACCTATTCTAACTTCATCCAAGGGCTTGTGTTTTAACAATAAAGTATTTTACAATGTATTGTCAATGTTGTTGCTGATATATAATATATTATATATGATATACTAATTTACTATCATTCTAGTGTGTACAGTCAACTCTTATCTCTGTCCTGCAATAAAGTTCGTAGCTTAGCCATCAAAGCAGAGTTAATCAGGCTAAATGCTTGTGATCAACAATGTCATCTGACCCACTCTCTGACTTGACTTGACTCTCACATGACTCATAAACCAGTATATCCTGTTACTTTTTGATAGGGAAAATACACAAAATGCCTATTAAGAATTTACGAATAGGACATTTTTATAACGACAGATGAACCATTAATATTATCATGTCTAGCCTAAAGCATTGTAATATGGTTAATGCCTCTCGCAGTGCCAGAAGCTGCGCAAGTCCTCACAAGTCCTCTGATGTAAATATGGTTTAGAGACAGTAATTGATCATGCGCATGCGCTTGAGACAAGTCAGTCGGTCGGAAACAAGGAGGAAACTGGACCGAAGACGTCTGAATTGGTAATATTCCGTTGATGTACATCACAAATACATTCGTGGTTACATGCGTTGTTGATAAAAAACAAAACAAATCACACATATACTTTATTTGAATCATGGTATGTTTTTAGAGTAGCGAATAAACGGGCGTTTCTGCAACGACACAAGCTAGGTTAGCCAGGATAACATTAACGTTAGCTTTCAAGATCTGGCAGCTGACTACTACTGCTAGCTAGGTAGCTTGTTGGAGGAGTAGAGGCTTTTATTCCCTGGACAGAATGTGTAGCTTATCGAAAAGCCGTATTTTGTCTATCAACTATACACATAACTTGTTACATTATTGTCCAAGCTGTCTCACGAAAAGAGCTTGTGTTATCGCTTATCCACCAACAGCTGAAGTGAACGTTAATGTTAATCCTTTGTGTGTAACATCTCATTTAAGAACCCATCGACACTGCGCAGCATTGAGGACACGAATACGAAGGTCGAACAATTCAAATAGTTTTGTGAATAGGTTTTTAGCACTCTGGTCCACTGATACATTTTTCTTCAAATAACACATTTGATTCTTGTTCTGCAATCTAGAGCGTTTGGTTTTAGTTATAAGTTCCTTGGCATTGTTGTGTTGTAGCTTGCGCCTCGGTGGCCTACATTTCCCAATCATCCACGCAGAGATCTATCGATTTTTTTCATGTAACTTTAAGCTAATTGTTAAGATGTTTTGCTAGATTTCGGGAATAGGATGGTCCTGTTCTCAACTCTATTTCGGGCGACGTAACCTGTATAAGCGCCTTAAAAATTTACTTCTGTGTAAATAACATGTCTGTTTACTTCTGTTTCTCAGGTGGTGAATCATGTCAGGTTTTCTGGATGGAATCAGATGTGGCGACTGTGAATGCAATGTGGATTGGGGCGAGAAGAGAAACACAATAGCTTCGATAGCTGCTGGGGTTCTTGTAGGTTCCTCCAGTTTAACCCTTAATTATTTGTAGCTCTATGCATAGAGCTGTTTTTGATAATGTACCCTTTTACACCCTACTGAAAAAAAAACAGCCTGACCAGCTTAACTTGGTTTGCTGGTTGACCAGCTTGTTAACCAGCTTGTTTGACCACCCTATGATGGTTGACCTGCTAGACCAGCGAAAACATACCTTCAGCTGGTTTACCCAGCCTACGATGGTAGTTCAGCTGGTTTTGCTTGTCGTACCACCTCAAGCTGATCATTTTAGCTGGTGTTGCTGGTCTACACTGCTGGTTTAACTGGCCATGCCAGCTTATGTTGGTCATTCTAGCAAGCCAACGTGATCATCTTACACAAGAATGTCAAGCTTAAGGCTATTCACCAACATGACTATCTTGTACCAGCTGTATCCTACACGACAGGCTGGTCACACCAGCATGACCAGCTTCCTCAGATGGTCACGCCAGAATATCCAGCTGGTGGCCCCACCAGCTACACCAGCAAGAGCTGGAAGAAAATCAGCAAAGACCAACTAACCAACATAAGCTGGTTTCTAGCTGTTTTTTTTTTTCAGCAGGGCAGTTTGAATCTGAATGTCTTAGTTTTTTTTTTTCTGTTTTAGTTAATCAATTGTGTCTTTATGTCTAAGTTTTTCACAGGATGGTGGATTATCATTGATGCAGCTGTAAAGTATCCAATAGAAGAGGACTTTCACCATGCTTACCACACATGTGGAGTCATAGCCACTGTGGCTTTTTTAATGTAAGCCATTGCAGTAGCTCACAATAGAATGAGACTGTGACAAACAAAGTCCATTTGCAATGATGATGTTCTTTTTGCAGGATCAATGCTGTCTCCAATGGACAGGTGAGGGGAGACAGCTACAGTGAAGGATGTCTGGGACAGACAGGTATGTGGCAGTTGAAATGCTTTCCCACATTATTAGTGATCTTGTGTTCGTTTCAAACACAACATGGATCGTGAAGCTGAACTGTTACTTTTTCACTAGTGTTTTATCCCAAAGTAATAATCCTTGAAGACCTCATTGCACTAATCTCTTGCTTAATTGAATTTCAAAGAGGGCCAGTCCCAGTTTGTGGTAGATTTAATGTGGCCCTTATCTACCAGTAGTTCACTTTTATACTGATACAAATGAGCAGATTAGTCTTTCAAATAATTCATAGAATCACCCCGGTTAAAGGAATCAGTATTCAGTTGGTATGCTTAAAATGCCATGTAATTAATTTTTATGCTTTGCTATATTTGGTAACAATTGCTAATAACAAGCGATTGCTAACAAATGGTAGACTCTTGGTCCTATGACTTATTATAACTGAAAGACGGCCAACCAGGGTGTGACACAATTCCCAGTTACCACTTACGAGAGAAATGGAATGCAGCATATGTTTTGCTTGTGTGTTTATTCTATGAATGGTTGTTATGTAGGCCAAGGACCTCACGTAAAGGAGAAATCTGCTTTTTTTTCACATAGATCTCCGTTTTTCGAGGTCACAAAGTACTGTCGATATGAAAAACGGTTTTACCTAGCCCGAGTTTCTGCTAACCTGACTCTCGCCAGATTAATTTCGTTCCGCCTAGCTCCACTCACATCCATCTGGGATTGCTTCCGTTGAGAGTGATTTTGGCACCAGATTTGATGGTAGAGCCAATCAGGACACAGGGCGGGAGTTTCATAGATGTGACATAGCGTAGAGGCGACTGTGAGACTTCTCAGCGTCACGGGTTGGCTTCGATGTGAGTGGGTGAAGTAGCACGTCAATAGATGACGGACAAGTGACTTATCCAATCATATGCAAGGATTTTTGATGAGGCCCAGCCTTCTGAAACACCTCTCCAATGGATCGATCCCAGATGGATGAGTGGAGCTAGGCGGAACGAAATTCATCTGGCGAGAGTCAGGTTAAGTTTCTGCAGCCAACAGCTAAAATAGCCAGGCAGCTACAGCGCTACACTTTGGGGGCATGAACATGGGGGCTCATGAACATGCCCCCAGAGTGTAGTACCGTAGCTGCCTGGAAGCTCCAACTGTTGGCTGCAACAACTCGAGCTAGATAATAATGATTGTTTTGGGGGGGGGTTCCATACCAACAGTACTCTCTGTGACCTAAAAAAACGGTGATATATATGAAAAATCACCAGATTTCTTCTTTAATATTTATATGTTTACACCACTAAATCCAATCTATGTAATTCCACTGAATGAATTATTTTAGGTGCCAGGGTGTGGCTTTTCATCGGCTTCATGCTGGCATTTGGATCCCTCATCGCTTCCATGTGGATCTTGTTCGGAGGATTTGTTGTCCCCCGTAAGTACTTTAACTGTTGGCCTAGTCCTTTTCATTGCATGTTGAATAGTTTTCTTATAGAAGCCCATTTCCACCGCTTGGGTTATCTCAAAATGTTTAGTATCTTAGTATCTTAGAAACAGGCTTTACTTTCTTATGTGAAAATCACATATGAATCTATATGTTTTTGTTTATATCCTGCAGAGAAACCCATTGTGTACCCTGGAATTGCAGTTTTTTTCCAAAATGCTTTCATTTTCTTTGGGTAAGTGTTTGGTTGTCTAGTGTGTATTTGTGGGTGTAATTGAACCTTAGCACCTGAGATGTAATGAAAGCTTGACTCTTGTGTAGTGATTTTGATGTCTGTTTGCACCAATGTCTTCTGTTCTATTTCAGTGGCCTGGTGTTTAAGTTTGGACGCACTGAAGACTTGTGGCAGTGATGAGCTGTCTTTACTCAGCAGAACTGTTACACACACCTGCTTCTGCTGGCCTCCTGCCCTTTGATTCAGCCTGACCCCTGGTGTGATGAGACCAGTCAGACCAAAAATTGCAAAATGGACCCCAAAGCTTGGCCACCCATGGAGAACATTAGCTTGTTGCAGTGTCAAACCTGTCTGATCTCGTCACGACTGTGGTTATAAAAAAAACATGAAAAGAATGGAGGCCACAGCCATTTTTGATAAGAAACTTGGGTTGCTGTGTCTATGTTGCATACCGTGGTGTGGTATTCCATTTTTGCTTGGCACAGTCTTCAGCTGTAGCAATACTTAACCAGAACAATATCCTAATAAGAACAGTGGTTTGAGGTTAAAAAGTTAAAAACAGTCATATATCAATAAACAGGAGGTGCCCAGAGTTATGATGCTAACTAGTACATAATCTCCTTTGTTTTTTATATATATATATATATATAAATACATATATTGCATATGTTTTCAAATACACCGGTAAATAAAGATTAATATGAGTTTTATGGTTGTGCCACCTAATACTTCAAAGGGAATGTTTCCAAAATCGTTAAAGCTGGAAATTCTGTTCATGGTGTGAGTGAGTATGTTACAGAATGTGTCCCTCTGTGCAAGAAAACGTGAAATGTACCCTTTGCTAAAATTGTTTGTGCTGTTGCAGTCCTCTACTCTATATCTGTCCATATCAGCAAATACAGACTATATTCTGTAGCTTTCACTTAAGTATACATTATTTATAGAAATGGTATGTGGTGGCTTTAGCAAAAACATTTGCATTATGTAAAAAGCACAATTTGATATCTGAGGTCCACGTTTTGAGGAAAAATCAACTAATCTTGTGTTAAGCGTTTGATTGGTCTACATCTGATGTTGGGGAAAAAGAACATGCACTACTTTGTTTTAGTTTCCATTCTCTAAGATGCCATAATAATGGTTCTTTACATGTCTTACCTTGCAAAACAATAAAAAGCTGATTTGTTATTAAACATTGTAAGATGGTCTTCCTATGTATATTAGAATGGGAAATCAATCCCATATGTGCTAGTCAAGTACAAGTAAACAAATGAAAAGCAAAAAGTTGTATGATGAAACTTATTATTGATGTATGTTTTTATTACTTTTTTCTCTCAAAGATTATCCATTGTTTACATCTTCTCACTTGTGTTTTGCCAGGTGGGGAAACTGCAAAATATTTATTCGTTTTACAAACATTGCTGTTTTCATGGAAACATAGTATTAGTTTATTGTAATATATACCATAGAGTGTTGTACCAATATGGACATCTGCATGCTGTTATCAAATGTGTAACAAATTATGGATAATGTTACAGGTAGTACACTCACTTTCCCAAAGGCCTGGTCATCAAAGCACTTCCTGTCCTGAGGGGGTCTCCAAAACCTCTATTTCAGGATGATGCCTGAAAAAGACAGCCATCGTCCATAAAGACTTCAGTAGGTGCATGTTGAACTTTATTCTGTATTCTTCTAAAATGGGGAAAACTGGGTTCAGAAAGTAAAGGTCCTTATTCCAAACATTCACTAATTGAATAATAATTAAGTGAATAATCTAATTACTGAAATTTCCTGTTAAGTGCACCAGTAGAACCAATACTTGGTATGACTTATACTTTCAGAAACCATATTTTCCCGCCTCTGCTTTTTAAATATTGACCACTATGTATGTACCTGTAATGACTCCCATAGTCAGACTTGAAGCAAGTGTGATGAGGAGGATCACAATGTGGTACACAGCAAACCTCACTGCACTGATGGGTGAAGATTTTAGAATATTGTGTTGGGTGCATACAAGGATACAAATACATATAGGAAAGGTTTCAGGAATGTTACCTACATCGTTGTGCTATCTGAGTTGGCAAACTGAAGAAAGAGCCGAACAAACCATCCCAGAATGGCAGGGATCCCATGAACACTGAGAATGCTGCAGGTGTCATGGCATTTGAAAACTACTTCCATAAGGAGCTTAAGGAGAAAACAACAAAGGTTTTTACCGATCCATACTCTATTATCGATCCATTTGAAGCAAAAATATGTACCTTAATATATTGGTGTCCCAAGGTTGACATTATGCCAGCTGATAACCCAACTGCCATGGCAACCCAAGGTTGAGGAAAAGTTGACATACTGCCTCCCACAGCCACCCCACCAGCGAGAATACAGTTCTGGACATGAAGCTGGCAGAACAACACCTGGACCAGTCAGCTTCAACTCCTAACACCACTCATAGAACTGTATTGCAAAGTGCTGGTGTAAAGTAACAAAACTCATATTTTCTCATCCCAAGATATTTCAGTCAATTTATACACTATGTTTGTGCATGCTTTCTTTGATTGGGCTTTCAAAGACTTCATGCCCTCCCCCT
The DNA here is from genome assembly GCF_017589495.1 of Alosa alosa. Taxonomy (NCBI): domain Eukaryota; kingdom Metazoa; phylum Chordata; class Actinopteri; order Clupeiformes; family Clupeidae; genus Alosa; species Alosa alosa. The sequence goes on from NC_063207.1 coordinate 26,898,577, forward strand.
TCTCTTTATCTCTGTAAATGTTGCTCATACAAAAGTCTTCTGGACGTTTTAGAAAATTAGTGCCAACCTCACCATGTTGATTTTCCCTCGAGGGTTGAAAAGAACAGAAATCGCGATGGCAGTTACAGCAGAGACAGCCATCGCCAGGTATGTGCTACAGATGACATTTAAAGGCACTGCAAGATCCATATCGTTGTTCAGTAAATGCACTGAGTTAAAACTAGGCCAGAATATCCATAGGAAGTCCCTGAAAAATAAAGATTTAACCAAGAACTCAACATGAGGAGAACACATGGGCCCATAAAGGAAAGCACAAATGCCAAATAGTTACATTATCATTCAGTCAAAGCCACAGCTGGCACTGACCAGCAGGGTATTTATATATAAACTTTATTACAGGCTCTAGGCCCAACAGCAAGACATACAACAACAACAACAACAAAAAAGAATAGATACATAAACACATACAAACATACTCTGATTCATGAGAGTCTTAACAGGCACCCATACCAATGTTTCCATAAATTTGATTGGTATCTGACCGAGCTGCACCTAGGGCTTGTGAGCATCATTATAATACGGTTTTGAGACTCATCAAGTCGGGTCATGAGCTTAAACATTAGGTTCCTCAAGAGAGCCTGTAAAGTGCTTAGCCCTGAGTCACAAAAGAGCTTACTTGCACTGCTACTCCTGGGCTTTTTCAGCAGTATCCTCAGGCATTCAATGCCACCTGAAGTTTGCGCAGGGTCTCCTTTTTGTAGCGTACCCATAATGGGGCTGCATACATAAGGGTGCAGTATGCACGGAACATGCTCACTTTCACATCATCAGAACAGTGATGGAATTTCCGGACTAACATGTTTGCTTGGATATACAACATTTGTCTCTGCCTATACATATCAGCATCATCTTCCATCTTGTCAGTGATGATGTGCCCAAGATATTTCGTACAGTTAAATACCCAGAGGGATTGCCCTGACAGGTAAAACATTGGAAGGTGCAGCTTCTGATCCTCTTTGGTCCTACATATCAATACAACACTCTTTTTTGCATTGTACTGTACATCAAACTCAACCCCATACTCAGAGCATATATCCAACAGCTGCTGAAACCCAACAGTGCTGGGGTACATAATAGCCAAATCGTCTGCGTACATCAGATGGTTTAACAGAGTGTTCCCTATCAGACAACCTGTACACTTCCCCAACTGCTTTGACAGGTTGTCCATGTATAGATTGAACAGGGCTGGAGACAGAAGCCCCCCCTGCCGTACACCATTGCCTACACTAAAGGGTGAGGATTTCCCCATGCATCTGTTTGGCATACCAGTAAACCAGGATACGTATGATGCATCCAGGCACACCCCTAAGCTTAAGTTTAGTAAAAAGCTTATGGTGATTTACCCTGTCAAATGCCTTGGAACAATATACCCTAGAAACATTGTAGAGCCCTGATTTCTGTAAGATTAAACTGCTTCTTTCAAGGCATAGATCTGTGCTGTGCTTAGGCTTAAAACCAAATTGATTTTCTGCTAGTAGTCCGCATTGAAAATATGCAGTGAAAGCTTTTCCAACATTTGTGTAGGGTGGTCCATCCCAGACTGCAGAATTGTTATGTGAAAGCATACCTAAAAGAGGTAAATTGCTTGATACTGTTGCTTTAACAAGATCAAAGTTCATTCTAACTTACCAAATAAGGAGAATAATGTCATCTTTCGATCAGATTTCTCTTTTTCATGTCGTGGTTCAATAACCTTCAATACCCCTGTTAGGATACAAGCCATTTATTTATATAGATAGATAGATAGATAGATAGGGGATATTCTAGGGGATATTCCCACATCTGTGTCAATTGTCCAATGTACAAGCCATGTAAAATATAAATTAAAACAGGGCTTCTAGATTTGAAACGGTCAATCCCAGGATTATACTCAGTAAAGTTTGAATTAGCCACTTATTGAGGAATTATTGAATCCAGTAACTTCCATCAAAGACATTAAGAGAAGCTGGACAGGATTGGTCTTCCCAATCACAACACCCATGGAAATCAGTGATGAGAATGCACTCATTTCTGCAAAGACCAAACTGGCAACACAAATAGTCATTTTAACTGCTTGAAATGCATTTTCTTTCAGTTCTTCAAATTAGAAAATCTCCAAGGAGTGTTTGTGTGACGACTTGGTTTTGCTATCTTGTCTTTCTCAGGAGTTGGCATACAGGGATACCTTTCCATGGTGATTCGCCCTGGATTTGGTAATTGCAGAAGAGTCTGAAACACAATGGCCCACTGCACTGCCATGGCTGCAACTAGCAAGCTGAAGCCAGCACTGCTGAAGCCATTACGAACCAGGAAGGTGGACAAGAAACCAAACCCCATAAAAACCATGACGTGGACATCCTGGAACTCTTGAAACCAAAAGAGAACACACCCTCAGATGCAGTTTACAGGTACAATGCCCTAAATGCTAAGTGACGCATTCATCCAAATGGTGGCTAGTGACCACATGGTTATCTGGGGAAAATGACAATTAGAATGTGATAGTACAAATTAGGTAAAACAGTTGTCATTTTAAGGATCCCCCAGTTTCAGTGAATAAAAACCTGAGCTGCACATTCAACATGACCATTTGAGACTGCATATAAAACCTTTATAAACCATATAATTGGTGAAATCTTCTATTTTATGAGGCTTGTCATGTGAATGGAAGCCTATAGGGAAATTATTTTTTTTCCAAGCATTGCTTTCATGGCAAGCATTTGGGCAGAATGGCAAGGCCAGAGCCTCTTAGAAGCTCTTATCAGCTCTAGCCAGGGCTGCATGCTGTCCACCTTCACCCCAACCGTACAATTGTGAAAGCTATTGAATGAAGAATGTCTGTATTTTAACAAAATGTTAACAAAAGGTTCTTGTATATTGGACTGTCTATACCATAGCCTACTCAAAGGTATTTTTTGGAATAAAAAAGGCACATTTTCACAGTCAATTAGACGTAAACTGGTACAAATACAGATACTGAAGCATTTTCTGTACAAACCTGCATAAAATACAATTGGAAATATGTATGGAACTTCCATGTAGAACGCAAAAAACAAGATAAATATAGTTTCCAAAAGTAAGGCAACGACAGGGAGTCGTGACCGAAGACTAGGTGCATACTGTGGCACCATCAGTATGTTTGAACCTTCATACAATTTTAGCACTGACTCTCAGGCGAGAACTTACTTTGCACATGAGGCAAAAAGGGGTGTTACCTCTGGAGAATTTGAACTACTACTCACACATCACCTTACTCTGCAGATATTCCTGGTAGGATATGATTTTAATGGACAGCAAATATTTTGCTCTGGCTATTTTCAGCTGATTTATCCCAATTCAATTTCCAATGGGACCATAAACACAGTGGGTGTGCATCCTACACTGCTACAATAACACAGAAAATATTTAACAATTAGAAACAAAACATGGGTATTAACATTCTTCTAGGGCAACAGGTAAATATGGGCATCAAATGTCTAAGTGACATGTTAACGACTTCTGTTTACATTTGAATAAAATCCTAATGAAAGACAAGCTCGTATTACAAATAATATTACAAAGTGTATAGGCCTACATCAGAAAGTTTGGGCAGGCCACTGCATTTTGCATACTTTAGTCTTTCATACTTCACATTGTGTAAACCTTAATAAAAAAGCTGACGAAAAGGCAAATAAATTCTAGCTCACAAATATATTTTCACTAATGACTTTAAACTGGTGGGTATGTCTGAAATTACGTGTAAGTTAAGCACATCTTCCATTTCACTGCTGGAAATTGAACTATAACATCCAGTAGGTCTAGTAATTGTTCAGTTTAGATGTACAAATGTGGCTGTAAACTCTCAAAGATTAGCGGCTATTATTAAGGAGTGCCTTTAGATGGCACTGTGTTTCAACAATCTTAATCAAATGGAAAATACTATCCTTTTCATTTTTTCCTTCCTTTTAAAAAAGGTCATGTGCTTTGTATAGAGAATCAGTGTTTATTGAATTGCAAACATTTATCAAATTGTTGTCTTATTCCAAGCACTAGGTGTGAAGATCACACTGTCAATTGTCTCTGAAAACTGCAGTAATAGCTGTTAATTGCTCATGAACCAGCATAATCCTCTTATGATGTTGACTTCAGAAGACCTTTTGAAGACCTGCACTCGTCAAGTTTTTCATAAAATCCTCTTGGCCATCTTTACTCTTAAGTCCACCACTGAGAACCACAATCAAAATATCAGCGGGGTTTATGAACACCTAGAATGTTAGTTTTGCTCATTGACAGATTTCGTAGATTTTGTGATTCCCCACCTGTGAATGGTGTGTTTATATGTGGCTTATGTGAACAGAGCATGTACATGACAGAATTATTACATAACAACACACATCCTGTGTCTGAGAAAGACTAACACATCTTCTTCACACAGGGATCATCTGGAGCTTTGCAAATGTTGATGAGCTAATCGGGGGTCTCACGGGTCATTGAATGGAATAAAAGGTCTATTCCAGACATATGGTCATTTTTTAGGAAAAGTCATGGAATATCAGGGAATTTAAGCATGTTTAAATGTATTCATGCATTATTCTTTACTGCATTATTTCACATATTTCATATATCGCATGGTTGCTACCGTTGGCCTACTTGATCTTTTTCCCACCCATTTATGCCTCTCTTGCTCATCAACAAGATGCAACTTCAGGCAAGATACATATGGGTGTTTTAGCTTTTTAGTCAGTGAAAGTCAGGGAAAAGTCAGGAAATTTGACATGTGACTTAATAGTGGGAACCCTGGCTAAGACTATGATCAGGTTGTGCAAAACATGTCATTAGAAATCCAAAATGGGAGCCACTCCATTAAATGATCTCTCTCTGAATCCCCTTTGTTTTTATGGTATGATCAATGGTTGAATGATTGCTGGTCTACACCATGATCATTAATTTTCTTTCTGGGCAGTCAATCAAAGTGAATACAACAGAATCAACATTTGAGACAATACAGTCAGTGTGGAGCTTCACAACAGTTTATTAGACACGTCATCCTTAAAGAATTACTCACGTTTAAATACTGTGCTGGTGTAAAAACGTATGAGGAAACAACATCTATTCCCGGGCTAACATTACCAAGCAAGCTTTGGACCGCTATGGTCTATTTGAGGGAAACATGTCCAGCATCAATGAGGCAAACACACTCATCATGTGACCACTCAAGCTCTTCACAGTAAAGTAAAGCAAAGTCCTGAATTGGTGTCAGTTAATCAGTCGCACAGCTTCTGTGCCACTGTTTGTCTGTGTCAAGTGTGAAATGATCACTTCCCCTTCCCATGCCACTGGGTGACCCAGACAGGCAGAGCATAGGTGCAGACTTACAAAGGACTGGTTAAGAGACACTTCCAAGGGGCCCCGATAGGCATGAATGCAGACAGACGAATAAAGGGGGAAAGCAAGCAGTGACAGCTCCTTCCTGCTATGCGCATGTACAGGAAAGCTAATGTGGCACATAAAGGGATATTTCCACTCTCTAATTGGATGGAACGTTGGCAACTATCTATACTTCCATTTTAATACATTTTCAGATTGTCCATCACAAAGTTAAAAGAAATGGTTTGAATTTATTGTGAATTTCCTCTTAAATTTAAATCGTAATGTTAGATTGTGTCTGAGACAGCAAAAATCATTTTGGAATCATGTCTCTATATAACGGTTCTAGGTTGCATAACTAGGCAGCTATAGGCCTCTATCCATCCTCAGCCACACTGGCAGCCAGATGGCTTTGTCTGGGGAGGGTCGATCTGCACAGGTGCTCCAACTGTAAGTCCATACCATCCGTCTCGGATGGAGATTCGGCGTTTCTGGTACTGATTGTAGATTCCCTGGGCCAAATTCTGAAATGCCAGGCTGACATTTGTGTTGTCCTTGGAGGAGACTTCCAGATAGCCCACCATGTTGAGCTTCTTAGCCAAGGCCTCTGCTTCCTCGGTCGTGACCTGCCTCTGTACATCCAGGTCACACTTGTGGCCCACCAGCAGGAATATCATGGGGTTGGGTTTGACGTAGTCAAGCACTTCCTGTTGCCAGCTGCAGATGCGCTCAAAGGTCTGTCTCTGGGACAAGTCAAACACGAGCAAACAACCAACAGAATTCCTCATGTAGGACTTGGCAATTGACCTGTGTGAAGGCAAGTATCAGTAGATCAATTAATGGAAATGAAATACATGTAAACCTGTCTCCAGGCAGTGAAATGGTCCATTTGTAAATTATCAGAAAATTAACCAGTCCTGTCTGCCATGAGGGAACAAAACGTATATATTACATTCTTATTGCTATGCCATAACATAGTAATGTTGTTACTGATCCGTGCTGTGATACTGTATAATAATACAATTTGTATTGTCTGGTGTTAATAAAATGTTTAATATGATTGACAGCTTACCTGAATCTCTCTTGTCCAGCAGTGTCCCACAGGAGCAGTTTCACCACAATACCAGGGTCAAAATCCACATGATGAACTTTAAAATCAATTCCAAGCGGAGACAGCCTTGAGTCATCAAATATGCCCTCAGTGTAGCGATGGAGAAGAGAGGACTTTCCTACTGCTGAGTCCCCAAGAATGACAATCCCAAACCTGAAATTCCATGAGACCTCCATTCTGTTGCCAATGTGGCTGGATAAAGACCATAAGCTGGAAAACAGTGTGGTAGGTCAGGGAGATCTTTACTGCTTCAGTTGCATTTTGAAATAACTTTGGTAGAATAAGTTTAGATGTGCCAGTCACCCGAACTTGACTTCAGTAAATCCTCCTCGGACTGAACAAACGAGTTGGATACAAAGACATGTTCATAATTGTTGTTGGCTCCACACCTACTGTAGGTGTGAATGGGTTAGACTGCGTTCAGTATGTGGGCAGATGTCAATACTGCATTTGTGCGTCATGACAAAGTTGACCATGTCAAAACAGACACTTCTGTCTCTTTACACAGATTGTCAAACAGTGTTTTGAAAGTTTTCTCAAAAGAGCCCATCCTCATTTACCTGTGAATGGTGCACCTTTGTTTTGCTAACCTCTTCCTTTTCTTTGTTGCTTGTTGCTGTCAAACAAGAAAGCTTAACCTGTTGGTCCAGCAGGCCTGATTTTTTTTTTGTTTTACAGAAAGGATTGTCACATAGCATGACTGTATTGTGAGGTACTGTATATGCCAAACGATACCTTTATTCTAGACCTAACAAGTCAGAAACACATCATGATAAAAAAAACATTTATTTAAAAAAAATGACTAATGAATCAGAAGAAATCAATTAAGTGTCATACAGTTCATACATTCAGAATGGATCAGGAAAACATATTTAGAGTGTCAAACAAAACACAAAAATTGTGTTTTGGATTTTAAAAAGTCTCTGAGGTGGAGAATGATTCTATGCGGTGGACCAATGATAAGTCAATTCAGTGTTCCTTTGTGTCAAAACATAACCTTCGGTCTCCTCTTGAATAATGATGCAGCTGAAAATGTTCTTCAGTGTACTCAGAAAGTCCAGAGCACGTGAAAGTCATTTAAAAACAGGCGTTCAGCCTACAAACAAATTTTTAGCTCATCTGTGCCAAAACAATAGCTTTAAACATGAATAACAAATTCAAAATAGATTGAACATAGTCTGACAGTTATGTGCTCATGTGTATTGCTGCTACCATCTGTGACAGTGAAAACACATTCTTATTTATCCACATAACAGACCAGCCATCCAGCACATCCACATACTTCTGAAGTGGCTCTCACCCATTTCTGTCTTAACACAGGGAGAAGCGCCGGGCATTGATGTTCATCTTGGTGACCCCAATGAGCTTCAGCGGGGCAGATAGCCCAAATCCAGGTGTGATGGGAGAGTCGCAGAGCAGGTCTGACAGCTCATCGCGCTCCTCCAGCCCAAAGGTGGCGTCGTTCAGCATCTTGCGGTGGAGGTGACAGGTCTGCTCGATCTTCAGCTTGTTAATGTCACTGCGCAGGCGCATCAGTTGCCGGGCAAGCTGCTGGTCTTGTACTCGCATTTCTGTCTGTGTTAAATGGTGAAGTCATTTGATAATTTTTCTTTCAATTACCAAATTTAGTGTAAGACTTCCCACATTAAAGGAGAATTCCGGTGTGATATTGACCTAAAGTGTATTGAAACATGATACTGAGTGTGAACGTATGTCTCATAGCCCATCTCGGCTTGTCCCCTGCACTCCAAAATCTGGCGCTAGTTAGCCGATGCTACCAACAGCTTTTTCAATAGTGGTGCTTTCGCATCGGGCTAGCCATGCAAATAAATCACTGTTTTACACCCATTTACGAGGCTCAATGTATCTCCACACTTCATTGGTAGACTTCCGAGGGCCCTGACATTTAAAACGAGACATTGAGAACTTTGAAAAAGCACTGGTAGTTTACTTACAAGACGATTTATACAGACAGTATCTTCACGAAGTTTAGCGTTTGCAGCCATCTTGAATTTAGTCACGATAAGTCGAGCAACGAGTAAGAATGAACAGCTATGATAAGGGATCAGATTCCAAAAATAATTCAGTGGAAATGCATGGATTCCAGTTGCTGCTACTGGAAGAAACTGGAATCCATGCATTTCCACTGAATTATTTTTGGAATCTGAATTCACCACTATTGAAAAAGCTGTTGGTAGCATCGGCTAACTAGCGCCAGATTTTGGAGTGCAGGGGACAAGCCGAGATGGGCTATGAGACATACGTTCACACTCGGTATCATGTTTCAATACACTTTAGGTCAATATCACACCGGAATTCTCCTTTAAACTCCCCTCTTCTCAACATGTAATTGTATTTTAGAGTTTTGTATTATATTACATATGGTTTGTGTCTGGAAAGTTGGTCTCCATACTAACACCAATGCCAATGAAGTGGTAGTACATTGCTTGGCTTATTGAATGTCATTGTACATTTTTACATTTTGTATACTCTGTTTTAACCATTTCTTTTTAGCAAGACAACAAAGCAAAAGGTCCTGCTCACCAGCTCTCTCCTCAGCCAGACCAGGGCCTCGTCTATGTTGCCGAACTCCCTGAGACTTGTGAAGGGTATGCAGTCTCCATCTGACCCCAGGCCAGGCCCTGTGTCCCTGGGTCCCTGCTGCTTCAGAGATCCTGGAGCACATGTGTCTTTCCCCTGGGTGACAGCCACGCATTCCTCTTTCCCTCTCTGGGCCTTCGGAGCGGGGGCCTCCAACTGGGCCCTCCACTCCAGGTAAGACGGCCTTCTGGTGTCCAGCTGCAGCTTCTCCGTCAGGGCCTTCAGACTTAACAGGTGGTCGTCCTGGCTGAGGCCCACCTTCTCTTTTTGGGAATCTTCCACCATAATGTTTGGGATTCGTTCCATATCCATGACCCTTGATCAGAGATACATTAACATGTCAAACACTGGTGGTATGTATCTGACATCTGATGTATCATACTGGTGGTATGTATCTGCCATAATCAGCCATTTACGTCGTACTATACATATATATACAGGTGCTGGTCATATAATTAGAATATAATTTATTACAGTAATAGTAATAATAATAATAATAATAATAATAATAAAGTGAAACTTGTATAATGTATACATTCATTCCACACAGATTTCAAGAGTTTATTTCTTTTAATTTTGATGATTATAACTGACAACTAATGAAAACTCCAAATTCAGTATCTCAGAAAATTTGAATATTGTGAAAAGGTTCAATATTGAAGACACCTGGTGCCACACTCTAATCAGCTAATTAACTCAAAACACCTGCAAAGGCCTTTAAATGGTCTCTCAGTCTAGTTCTGTAGGCTACACAATCATGGGGAAGACTGCTGACTTGACAATTGTCCAAAAGATGACCTTTGACACCTTGCACAAGGAGGGCAAGACACAAAAGGTCAATGCTAAAGAGGCTGGCTGTTCACAGAGCTCTGTGTCGAAGCACATTAATAGAGAGGTGAAGGGAAGGAAAAGATGTGGTAGAAAACAGTGTACAAGCAATAGGGATAACCGCACTCTGGAGAGGATTGTGAAACAAAACCCATTCAAAAATGTGGGGGAGATTCATAAAGAGTGGACTGCAGCTGGAGTCAGTACTTCAAGAACCACCACGCACAGACGTATGCAAGACACGGGTTTCAGCTGTCGCATTCCTTGTGTCAAGCCACTCTTGAACAAGAGACGGCGTCAGAAGCGTCTCGCCTGGGCTAAAGACAAAAAGGACTGGACTGCTGCTGAGTGGTCCAAAGTTATGTTCTCTGATGAAAGTAAATTTTGCATTTCCTTTGGAAATCAAGGTCCCAGAGTCTGGAGGAAGAGAGGAGAGGCACATAATCCACGTTGCTTGAAGTCCAGTGTATATTTTCCACAGTCAGTGATGGTTTGGGCCGTCTACTGTACCTGCTGCTGACCAACTTTATGGAGATGCAGATTTCATTTTCCAACAGGACTTGGCACCTGCACACAGTGCCAAACCTACCAGTACCTGGTTTAAGGTCCATAGTATCCCTGTTCTTAATTGGCCAGCAAACTTGCCTGACCTCAACCCCATAGAATCTATGGGGTATTGTGAAGAGGAAAATGCGATACGCCAGACCCAACAATGCAGAAGAGCTGAAGGCCACTATCAGAGCAACCTGGGCTCTCATAACACCTGAGCAGTGCCACAGACTGATCGACTCCATGCCACGCCGCATTGCTGCAGTAATTCAGGCAAAAGGAGCCCCAACTAAGTATTGAATGCTGTACATGCTCATACTTTTCATGTTCATACTGGGATTTTCATTAGTTGTCAGTTATAATCATCAAAATAAATAAATAAATAAATATTTGAAATATATAAGTCTGTGTAATGAATGAATATAATATACAAGTTTCACTTTTTGAATGGAATTACTGACATAAATCAACTTTTTATATGACCAGCACCTGTATATATATTAGTATTTATATTTATATATAAAGTATTTAGACATACTTTCTGTCATCATGGCAATATCGCGAAGCCTCTGTCACTGTTTATAACCAGAGAACAATGTATAAGTTGCTCCTCGATGTTTTTCATAGTTTGAGGTTCAGGAGGTTACACTATGACAAATGTATGTATGTAACATATGCTAAAACTGGAATAATAAAACTTAAGAAATGAACATGTAAAGGTCATTACATAGGCCATCCACTGTAAGGATTTAAGAAGCGTTATGTGAAATGTAACATTAGTAACATTAATTTATAATGGGTCTGTTAACCCAATGAAAAGATGAATGTTCACCCAATTAAAAGCCTGCCATCACAGAACAAAGACTGTCTTCTTCACTGCCATCCAGCTTTTTGACTCATTTGTATGCATAAGAGGACTTGAATAAATATAAAAGCAGACACCATTTAATATGAAAGCTAGAGAGAATTTCTAGATTTTGTTCAAGAGTATCATAAACATGTTGATTTTAAAAGTAAGAATACAATGAAAGTTCCTCAGACAATAATTGAAAGAAATTTTAATTCATATACTTAACATTAATGTTTGTGAAAATATAAAATTTTATTTGTTTCCTCACAAAATAAAAAAAAAAAGTGGGTATGTTAAGCAAATTCTACTGCTGCTTATTACCAGCTGAGTAAACTGTTGTTACACCATCATTGTGGCAGTGGTAGTGGTTAAGGAGCTGGGCTAGCATGCAGTAGCCAGAAAAGTTGTGGGTTCAATTCTCGGCTCCCACCGTTGAGGGCTTGAGCAAGGCACCCCCGAGTTGCTCCGGGGACAGTGTAACAATGCCCTTGTAATATAAATGACATATGTAAGTCACTTTGGAAAAAATATAAACGTATTAACTAGACCTGATATTTACATATCAGACTTTCAAACATTTCACGTGGAAACCTTTGCAAATAGGCATACACCATGGAGGTTGTGAGTTCTGTTTGCAATCCTTCACTACAGATGCACAATTGACTGCTACCGTTTTTCTGGTGAGAATGTAAACCAGGGCCATCTGTTTGGGATGTTGATGTAGGTGTTGATACCTTGAGGTGTTACTGATGTTGTTGTTCAGCTTGCCTGAATATGTCTGACTCTGCACCTAATTTAATGTAGTAGTTGTGGCAATATTCAATACCCACAAGGCATGATGCTATTGTAAACTGCTCATCATCAAACTGCCATGATAGGCTATAGCTTCATGTTGGAATCTAAGAGCATGCACACAAGATAGCGCCCTACTGCACCTAGTCTGTGCTTGCCATTGTGTTTCCATTAGGATTCAAGAGTCCGTGGGTAGCTTATGAGACCAATTCAATATAAGCCAGAGTGGTGTTGATTAAGTTGGGTGGCTTTCTAAATAAGATTGTTTTCCAGGTGTTGCCAGTGTGTGAAAATACAGAATTGCATCTGACTCCAACACTGCATCCTTGTTAGTAGAGTTGGTTATTAAACCAGTGTATATCTGTGCATTTAGGCTATGACCAAACAAATTGTTATCCCACATTTATATGAAATTGTTAGTAGCCAACACAGTTTAGCTGCCACAGTAGGCCTACATATTCTAATAATTAATACAGCCAATACAATGAACTAGTAGCCTGGGTGAACCAGACGAACCAGTTAGCAAATTTGAATTTGCACTGGTGGTCCGTCTGGAAAAGATACCATTGACGCCGTTTCCGAACTTCCCGTTTTACAACCTCCAGGGACGTAACCAGCAGTGAAATTGAACTTAAATTCATGCATGAAACTACCTAATTGTTTCAGAAGTGCAGCAAACACATATTTCTTGTATTTTTTTTTTTTACTAAATTCCAAAGAAAATACATGTTCCTGGGTTTTTGCTGATTTGGAAACGGACATCAATGGGACCCTTTCCAGCAGGACCGGAGTGGGGCCACTTTTCAGCCCGGGAGTTTCAGGCCCAAGACCGGCCCACTTTTTTAGTGGTGGTTTATATGGCTCTGATATGGACCAATTAACTCTACTTGGGAGGGGAGAACAACCCATGCAGAGGCTGCGGTGTTAGGCATAGAATGCGAACGTGTGTAGCCAACTTTAAGAGAAGATAGATTAACGTGACAAATGCCAATATTTTTCCCTCGACCGGCCCAAAAGTGAAGCGACCCACCGGGAATTCTCTCGATTCTCCCTATTACCCACTTCGGGCCTGCTTTCCAGATGAACAATATCACCCTGGCCTATGATGGTTATTCTAGTTAGAGGATAGCCAACACAGAGGAGAATTATCAAAGATGGTTGATTACGAAGATACTTCATGAGAGGCCATTTCCTGTCCCTGGAAATGTATGTAAATAGGGTAGCAGTACACGCCCCCGCACATTTATGCAGTGATCGGGCTCTCTTTTTAACATTGAGGTCTATGGCAGAATCCAAGAATTTCCCAGAATTTGTCAAAGCCTTATTTTTCTGAGCAATGGATGCACATTTCGGACACGGTATCATGATCTCCAAACCCTCCTCCCTATTTCAGTAGAATGTTGTGATAGTATGACCCTCCAGTCGAGAGAAAATCAACATTAATGAAGGTGTACACCCTTTATTTGTAATCCGGCTTGTCTGGCGTGGAACCGAGGCGTTCAAACGTATGTCATACGTCAGTGACACGCCCCTGTGCAGGCGGGAACTGAACCAGAGCCCGTCTCTGACTGAACTCCACTTTGCCCTCATAGACATGAACTAGGACGACCCATCTTGCTACGCAATTATCTTTGGAATCTTTGGGCTACGAAATTATCTTTGGAATTATCTTGCTGCAATACCTTTAATACTTTATAAGCAATGTTATTTCACATCACATGCACAGACACTTTTTCAAAGAAAGGCTATCCTATTGCATCTTCACATGGGCTGCCTGTATCCAGACCTTTATGGTTGTTGGGCTTTTGTCCAAAGCGACTTACAAATAAAAACAATAAAATACTTAACATGAACAGTGAACAGTTTTAAAATGTTGGTACATTATTAGCTGCAGTTGGCAAGATTTTTTTGATCATATTCACTGAAACCGACTGTTTGTAGCCAACATTTCAGACTCAGATTTACATTATTGGCTCATCCGAATAATAATAATAATAATAATAATAATAATAATAATAATAATAATAATAGTGGTAGTACTATTAAGTAATAGTAGGCCTATTAATAGCCTAATTATAATAATAAAGGCTATTTATGTATCGACTATGGCGGATTTTCTGCTGCTCAGTTTTTATTTTACCAGTTCCGTATTAAATAAAAAAAGCCTAATAAGATAAACCTTTCCTATCCCGTTTAAATTAGGCAGTACTAGGCTACACCACGAACAAACTGTCAATATTTTTTTTGCGTTTGTACAACTTTTATGACGTGACGTTTCTTGGGCATTTAGCATTTAGGCCTACTATCATGTCAACAGGCAGCGTTGTATGCGCAATGCGGGGGCTATAGGCTATGGCTTTAAGTGTTGTTTCATTTTAAAAAGGGCGGCAAAAGTGGGATATAGTGCGACTGCTCCAGTTCTGTTGCTTTAATCGTTTGATATGTGGATAACTTTCAGCAGACTAAACAAATAAAAGGTAAGATTGTGTTATCACAAAACTAACTGGTTCGTTAAATATGGCGAAGCATATTACAGCCAACTTTGTAGGCTACTTGCAGCAGTGAAGCTGAGTTTGTTGTTAACATCGTTTGTTGGTAACGTAAACGTTTCTTCCGTTACGAGCAGGACTTTTTTATATTCTGCATTCATTTTCATGGGCAAAAGCTAGCCTAATATGCATGAGAAATCAAATTAAGGGAGCTGCAGCTGTTAGCATCAGCACGGTCATAATACTGTAACACAGCAGGGCACACTAGCCCAGTGATGAAGGATCGTGTAAAATCCCCATCCCCAGAAAGTTTCAAACGAAGCTTGGGATGATCACTGATCAAATTACTATTTTCTGACACAACCATTCCCAGGTGCTTCTATCTGTCTGAATCTCATAGCCTATTGAGCTCTTTCTTTACCCATCTCATCTTAATAATGTATTCACAGCACGGTGAATGACATGTTCATGAGTTCATGAGCCTGGTTATTTATTGCAGGACTACATCATGTCACGTTTTATATTTTATTATGATCATTCTCTCTCTTTTGGGCTCTGATAAAACCATAACGCATAAGAAACGCTTCAAGCCGCCTGCCGATGGAGGCGCACATTCACATGCACATTCAAAGCAAACTTTGTTAGCCATAGGATGTTAGCGAGTTATGAACACATTGTTTTGGCTAAGATTATAAATTGCGTGAGTGAAGCTGAATCCATATTGAACATTTGTAGTATGATTTTACATGTTATAAAAAAGGGTCATAAGGGGACAGGTAAAACCTGTTAGACTGTGGTAAGTTAGCCAAAAGTTATCTCTCCATGGACCTGGCCAAAGGCATCGGCAACCACATTAGCTAGCATTAGCCAGGTAAGCTAACCAAGTTGGTTGCTTAACAACCATGAAACTTAACACCATTATGACATAACAGTTGTTAAAGATTAATATTCTTCATACAACAATATATTTGTCCTGACCGTAGGACAATGGTTAGCGGTACCGATTCCCAATCACAAGGTCACGAGTTCGAACCTGGGGTGACCTGGGCGACCTGTGATATGGGGTATGGAAGATCGTGTCAGTGCCAGATGATATTCTCGGTTGAAGGCTGGGGCCCCATTGTGCAGTCTTCTCTGAGTGGTGATCACTGGCACTACTTTGTTCGGTCTGCACATCTAACCATGTGCGGTAAGGCAGTGTTTTTTGTGGCATCCTCATCTTCAGTCAAAGATCCTTGTTTAACATTAACGTTACTCTGCTTCAACCCTCTCTGCTTCAGTTTCGCTAACACTTTTTAGACAGATATGTTCAAACATAGCGATTATTAAACCTAACACAATCGAAATATCATTTCTGACTCAAAAATACCAAAAACAATAGACCAAAACATCACAATACCACTATCAAAAAAACCCATTTATGAACACACAGGAAATCATTCACTAAAGGAGTGTGCACTGCGCAAGTTTCCGGACAATAACGGCTCTGGGACAATTTTGCAACTATCGCCCTCTAGTGGGTGCACCGACAACCTTTTTTGCCTCTTTCTCGCCAAGTAGGCTACTTTGTTCACTACAAAGCTACACACATCATAGTCTAGCTTTCATATTAATTGTAAGTAACTACATTTAAATTTAGTTCATTGTCACCTCTGGTTTTACATGAAAATCTCACAATTTATGTTTATGGGTATGTTTATGTTTATGATTTTGACACTTAAGTGACCAGGTCTAATAATTCCAATATCAATAATAATATCACTTTTATAATAAAAAAAACCTCATATACAAAATACTTTATATGTTTATATTAATGATATCATTCAGACGCTTTCGTTCAAAACGACTTTAAGAAGTGGCCTATAACATTATTATTACATTATTATTAGTTAAAAATAATAAGCCTATTTAAATTTAGTTCATTGTCACCTGTTTTCCATGAAAATCTCACAATTTATGTTTATGGTTTTGGCAGACCCTTTTATCCAAAGTGACTTGGGGCTGTATTTTTCACACTGGCGCATGGTGTAAAACTCGTTTTCCACCCGCGCAAAGTTTAATTAGGTATTTTGCACGTTTATTTTTTAAACAATGCGCCCAGGGGTGTGGCAGTTAACAATCTAGGGAGGGGCCTGGCGCATTGTCTAAACCAGTTGTTCTTAACTGGTCTGGCTTTGGGACCCACAATTTCCCATGTTCATGAAGTCACGACCCATATATTTTATAGCGTTCAAGACAACAGATTTGGTGAGCTACATGCTAAGAAAGGCGAAGTGCCTGTAGGCCTATTTGTTTGGAACATGCTGTTTGGCATTACATTTGTGAAGTCTCCAACTCCTGATGTCACCTTAAAGTACTTGACAGGTCTGTCTTTAACAGGTGTACTTTATTATGAGGCATTTTCACTCATGTTCCAGCAATTGTGAACATCGCACACTGTGGATTCTGCACCATTTTGTCTCAATTTAAGTCTATTTGAAATGGGCGATTTCTTCTCTTTTTTTAACCACAAGCTCCGCGACCCACCCAGAATGGTTCCGCGACCCACTTTTGGGTCCCGACCTACCAGTTAAGAACCACTGGTCTAAACATCGCTATTGTACACCTGGTCAGAAGTCTATGGCGAGTTGTTTATATGTTATTTTAAGAGCGCATTGTCAACAGTCGTATTGGCAGGTGCACGCACCATCCTTCTATCATTCATGAACGCACACCAGCGCACGTCCATGCAAAACATTACAAATTGCACGATTACAATGGGAAACATAATTAGAATAAAGATATTACGAAATACTGTACATCTCATGATGAGTAGTTATTCACCATCATTTGCAAATTGGTAATGATGGTTAAAAGGGATTAGGGGAGAGGCGAGAGACAAGAGTTCAAATAATAGACGAGTGTAAACGGTCTCGCAAGCAGCCTCCTTCAAATGCGCCGTTGAATGCCAAAATACCAATGCATTTATTTGACATATCGCGCTTTGCGCCGTTAAAGGGAATGACAGATGTCATTCTCATTGGTTTAAATGTTACGCCCCAAACACACCCATATGACTGATTAAAAAACCTAGCGCCTTGCGCTCGACGTTTGATAACGAAACCCCTCCCAATGTGGACTGGACATCCTACTAAATTTAAATAAGCTTTTGACAAGTGACGATGCACTTTAGAATGTCATGATAGGGCCCTTGCAGTCTAATAATAATAACTCTAATATCAATAATATCAGTTAAATAATTAATTGTTCAAAATAACTTTAAAAAGTGGCCTATAACATTATTAGTTAAAAATGATAAGCCTACATAAAAAACAGTAATAATAACAACATGATTAAAACAGTAATAATAACAACAATATCAATAATGATAATATCAACAATAAAAATAATGAGTTTTCATATGAACATAAATATAAAAACATAAATATACAATAAGTAGTTTCCGGATGATTTTGCAACTATCGCCCCATAGTGGGTAGGCCTACCCCGGCAACCTTTTTCTCCTCTTTCTCTTCAAGTAGGCTACTTTGTTCACTCCAAGTACCTACATGTTTGTCACATCTGGGTTTACAAGAAAATCTCATAATTTATGTTTATGTGTATGATCATATTTATAGTATTTGGCAGACGCTTTTGTCCAGAGCGACTTGCAATAGACTCTTATGTCGATAACTATAACAATTGAATAAATAACTCATAAATTTCATATGAAATACTATATACTGTTTCTGTTTATATTTATGGTATTTGACACTTTCATCCAAAGCAACTTACGTAACCACAACATTGTTGGTTAAAAATAACAGTTTAAAGGAAAGCTGGAAAGCCAACATTAAGCAAAGTGCTGACAAAAAGTAACAACAATTCTAGTTTGGAAATATCCATGGCAAGCAAGAAGTTGTGTGGCAAATTGTGCTAGATAGGGTCTAACCATACCTCATATTCTTAACTACCATGGTTGCACGTATTATGATGGTTTGGCTCTAGGAGATACCCTATACTCGAAACAGAATGAACTTGAGAACATAGCCAACTCTCCAAAGTCCAAACAAAATCAAGGGAGGTAATTGTAATGCAATTTGGTAGGAAACATCATTCTACTGAGACTGTCGTCTGCTTCCTTTTGGAAAACATGAAATCCAAGCTCGATGCAGGTGGTGTTAGAGGGCTGTATTTCTTGACTTGAGGAAAATTTTGATACCGTGAACCACCAGATACTGCTAGCTAAACTGACTCATTTTACCTTTTCTCTTAACACATTGACATGGATGAAATCATACATTTGAGGATACAGTTAAAGTACAAAGCATGAGATCAGTGATGTGACAATAATCTTGGTGTAGGCCTACCACAGGGTTCGGTCCACTGCTATTTAGGGCCCTATTTTCGTGACTCAAAACCTGGCGGAAAGCGGATTATTATCCCAGCGCAAAGTTTATTCTTATCTTCTCTTTTATTGAGCAACGTGCCAAGGGGTGTGGTAATTAACGAACTAAGGAGGGGTCTGGCGAATTATCTAAAAATCGCTATACTACCTAAAACGCATTACGCCACTGACCAAGACAAACCTAGTCAGAAATCCATGGCGAGTTATTTTTATGTTATTTTAAGAGTGCTTTATGTGATATTGGCGGTTGCACAACACACCCTGCTTCTCTCATCCACGAACACGCACCAGTGCATATCCATGCAAAACATTAAAAATTACACGATTACAATGGGAAACATAATTAGAATAAAGATATTATGAAATACATCTCACAATGAGTAGTTATTCACCATCATTTGCAAATTGGTAATGACGGATAAAAGTGATTAGGCCAGAGGCAAATATGAAGCACAGCTGAAGACGCACTGTCACGAGATAGAAGCAGCAACTCCTCTGCAGGATAAATGTTTTTTATTCAGTCATTCGAACATTATTGGTTGTGTTTGTGTTGGTTTTTCCAGGCTATGTTTTTGGTAACCCATTGTCAGTCAATAGTGAAAGTAATTAACTGTTTTGTCATTGACTGACACCACGGTGAAGTTAGTTTCACTTTGCCAATGAGTTCAAATAATAGACGAGTGCAAATGTGTGTAGGCTAGGTTTTGGTAAAGCATGGTTTAGTGGAATAACTGTTCCACATGGTCTTGTAGTGTTGTCACGATACCAAAATTATGACTTTGATACGATACCTGCCATAAATATCACGATGCTTGATACTGAAACGATACTACGGCAAAATCCTAAGATATCTGGAAAAGAAAGGACTCATACCTCCTCCAAGTGTATTGAGTCATTTGTGTTGAATTCGATGCACTTTTGTAGTGTGCAGGTCAATTCTGGGTTCTAAACTTCTAAACTTCCTACATAATTATTATTTTTTATAGTCAGTAAAATAGTAGGCCTACTTGTTTGTTATAGTTCATTTACATTGTGTTGTGTTTTGGCAATAAAGTAGCTTTAAATAGCCAAACTAGGCTAGATCAAGGTCAGTGTTGAAATTACTGCATGCAAATCACTGAATGCTATGCAGAGGGGGCTAATCTTTAGGCCATCTTATGTACAGTATAGTCTACCCTAGGCCTTCCTGTGTTCATGGGATTTCCTTGACAGTTGCAAAGGGGAAAATGTGAGGATAGTCTTCTTTGCGCCCAGTGTACAAGTACGACGTTCCAACCACTCAGGTCTTTGTTAGATAGGCCTACACCATTACCTGTTGCGTGCATTCCTACATTACGTCTATTTCTTTGAAAACATGATTTGCTCACGTAACAATAAGCCGCTATTATTATTAGGACTCAAAACGCTTTGTTATATGCTGTGGGCTTTAATTAGTGCATTTTGGGTAGCCTATCCTACATCTGGGCAATAATTATTGAACAAATTGCAATCTACATGCCATGACAAATATCACCAGTAGTACTGACCGAACATGAAATAGATTGTTTACAAGTTATGGTAATGTTATTCTGGCATGAACATTGCGCTTTTATCACGTTAGCACCCTATGATTACAGCTCGTTATGTCTCGTCAAAATGATTACAACTCGTTATGTCACGTCAAAATTGATGAAGGAAGGTTCGCTTTATCCCAGAGAACCATACTCGTTTCACTTAGGCTAGACTAAAACAGAAGAGAAGAACTTGGCATATGTAGTCGTGTTTTCTATAGCATATTCGTTAACCTGTCGTTCTTTGAACTCTGTAAATTTTTTGGGATATGTTTGCGTGGTGTTTAGCCCAGTTCCATGTGTAGCCTACTGCTTTAAAATGACTTTGAAACATATTTTACAAACGGGCCTCTGCAGCCTTTTAAAAGAAGCTTTTTTAACTTTTTTAAAATAGTCGAAATAGTTCCAGATTTCACATTTGTTTTATCCACAAGGCCGAGGATTGTCGGGAAAGACTATGTAGACGTTGCCTGCGTACTCACTCACTCGGAGCTGCCTGCTTGACATGCCCACTTGCCTAGATGCGTGCAAGGAGCAGTGACAGCAGCAGTTCACAGACACTGAACGTTATTATTTTAACAAAGTATCGATTCTAAAAACGTCGGAAATCGTATCGTTTTTTTTTGCGTGAAGGCATTGTGATACCTTTTTAGTATCGATACACCGTGCAACACTATGGTCTTGCGTGCAAGCAGATTCCTTCAAATGTGCCGCTGACCATCAAAATACAGATGCGCTGTTCGCAGGTGCTAGGCTAGCGCAAGTCAACGGTATGTGCTAGCCTGCCACTAAAGACAGTCTTACCCACTCCAAAGTACACCCGAGGCAAATAAATTATAACGCCAGACTATCGATGTAAATGTCTGTATTGACAGTGTTATTTCTAACGTTATTCTATCCTTGCATTTCAACGATCGCATTACATTTTGAGGGACTAGTTTCTTAGCAGCGGCGGAATTATACTTGCTCCGGTTAGTAGTACTGCGCCGAAAAGTAAACAGTAAAGCGCACTCCAATGGGGATACCTAGTAGTAGCCTTGGTAATATCAGTCCGCCGCTGAGTTGCAAAATGACTACTAACAACTTTAGGGACCAAAGTATAACTATTGCAACGCGATGCAAGGGTAGTTGTATTTCTTACACTATTCTATCAACACAGACATTTACATCGATTGTCTGGAATTTGCCTCAGGTGTACTTTGGAGTGGGTAAGACTGTCTTTAGTGGCAGGCTAGCACATACCGTTGACTTGCGCTAGCCTAGCACCTGCAAACTCTGCAATTAGAAGGACTGGATGAAACGTGCTGAAAACGGTCTCCACTGATAAATATCACACTTGCTTACTTGGAAATAAGGTCTTATGTCCAAAATCCTGAACCACCCCTTTAAGGCTTAATTTCTCCTTAGGTAAGGGGTTTATTTAAGGGTGTTGCACAGAATAATACCTTAAATTGTTTCTTTAGTTAAGGAAAAACGTTAAGGGATACATACTGCATTGAAAAGGATTTAGCCTACCGTCACGAAAATTATATTGAGATTGTTCAACAGCTGTAACTAGCTGGCTAGTAGGTGATGTCGTTAGTTAGCAATCCACCGAACACAGTGAAGCTTAATGATCTTATCATTCATCTCACCTTAAGAATATTCGCTGAAATTCAGGTAGCAAGTAAAGCATGTTATAGACATGCACTGAGCAATACTGGCTGGCTAGTTAGAAATGATCCTGACTGTCATCAGTGCACCAAAACGATCTTTTTTGTTAATGTTTTGCCTAGCAAACCGAACCGAAGCTCATGGCAGGCTAACAAGACATCCACATCCACATGAAGTTAAAGTTAGCCTACCACTAACGTCATGTAAACCACACAATAACAATACATTTCTGAAAGGCCTATTTGACAGAGTAAGCATATTAACAGAGAGGTTTTATTTTAAATTGTGTCATTTTCAAAAAGTATAATTATTGCAAGTTGCACTACTTTTTGTATTGGTTTTATACAAGATGTAGCCTACTTGTGAAATTTGCACAGTAAAAGTTCTGTATTTTGACTGTAATTGTCTTTGCATTCTGATTAGATTCTCCATTAGAATCATGAGTGGCTCTTTGTAAATAGCATCATTTTCTGGGGCCATGCATTACCCTAGTGTGGAGTTATTCTACATCATGACAGTAAAATAGACCATCCTTAATCAATGTACTGCAGCAATTCCTCTCTCAACCTGTAGAAAATGCTGTGAACATCTGATTATGCATGGTAAAAAAAATACCATCATATACCGTGAAACCGTAAGAATTTTGAAAAATACCGTGATATACATTTTTGGTCATACCGCCCAGCACTATGTCCACCACATGTAACCTGCCAAATGCACGCTGATGATGCAGTTATGTACACGCTAAAGACAAAAATCAGGCTCCACAAAAACTGACAGCTGTCATGAGTAATATGTAACTAACAGTCATCAACACCTCAATTTGTCAAAGACAGTCTGTGTGTATTTTTCAAAAAGGGCAAGCCCCAATACCCCAACATTCTGGTGCGGGGGGTTAAGCTTGAGGTTGTGCATGAATTTAAATACCTAGGAATGATATTTGATTCACAACTTAGCTTCAAGCAGCAGGTCAAACAAACAGTGAACAGAATGTTTAACCTGTCCAATTTTAGACAACTTAACCCTTGAAGTAGCTACATTATATTTTAATGCTATGATCATGTCACATATAACCTATTGCATGATGAGTTGGTCGTTGGTTTGTAAGCCAAGCTTAAAGCCAATTGAAACAGCATAACAATTGTCATATACTTTGGTCTATGATGGTTCCTCCTGTAAGAGGATAGCCAACACTCAAGTAGAATCATCTTGTCCCATTGTCTTTAATACTTAATAAGCAATATTATTGCATGTGTAAAACTTTTATACATTTTAAATATCGGATCTGCCCATGAAGTCTTTAGGCTGTATCCAGCGCTGTATCAGAGTATTTCTCTCTTGAGCTCTGGTGTGAGAAATTAGTTTTAGGATGAGTGACCATTACCAAACCATGCTGTGCCTATTAGTCCGTCATTGGTAATTCATTTTCGAATTCTCACAGAAGCCCACTATTAAACACTTCAGATGCATCTATACTTCTTTGCTACAATTTGAATATTTTGCATGAATTCACTATTGCACTAATTCACTAAATATGTAGGCCTAAGTAGATTCATAGCAGTCAGCAATCCACAGTGCAAAATCCACATTTGCTTTGTTAGTGTCATGTTTTGGCAAAGGAAGACATAAGCAGACACTTACCAGGACATGTGTGATTCCTATAACCTTGCCTTAAGCTTTTTCCTGGAGTCGCATCTCAACCTCTCTGACTCAAAGCTTTCATCTGGGATTTGTAGTGGGAGGGGGTGTGGTGTCGGAGAGGGGGCGTTACCTAGACACCATTGAGGAATTTCTGGCAGGTCTTTATTCTCTCCAGAGCTCCTCAATGCTATGCTCATCATAGGGTGCAAATCAGGACAACATGCAAACTTCATGTGAGCCTCATTTGAATGGCTGTGGCTATTATATCTCACGCTAAACATTTTATGTATAAATAAATATGACTATGGTAAGATATAGGCCTACTTTAATCATCCTGAGGGAAATTAAGTGAGCCAGGGAGATAAATGAGATCCACACTATACGCCATCAGTCTGGTCAGTTGGGGTGGAAAGTTGCATTTGAGAAATGAGAATACAAATGAAAAGTAGTTTGTTGGTGCGCACATCCAAGGCAGGTGCTGGACAAAAAGTGCTAGGCTATCAAAAGGAAAAAAGGTGGATTGTCCGCACACTTGCTCCCATCAGGAATTTTAATTGACTTATTCACCCGTGTGTAATGTTTCGAGCTTATACGCTCTTCATCAGACTTGAATATCAGGCAGACTGTCGCCATATTTAAACAAGTACAAAAGGTCACATGACCCATCCGAGTGATAGGCTATAATTACATAGATTTACAGAACATTTATATACATATATACACAACGTCATAATATCTACAAAAAGCATGTACTTATAGAAAAACATTTATATAATAGACTTTTTTTTTTTTTTTTATATAAATAAATACAAGCTTCCACCCTATCAGAATACTTGGCTGTGTATCAGGCCGCATTAGGTCGTCATAATAAGTAAACATGATATTGGCATCTATCTAAACATGACACAACATCACATAATCAGTTACAGAAAGGGCCTAATACTGAAGTCTTCATTTAACCCTTTATGTGACATCGTGTCCAGTGTGTAAATACAGTATAGTTCACGTTTAAGAAGTAGAGTGTCAATATGGCCCCCCCTCCGGGGACTCTTAATTCCGATGTATTTTAGAGCAGCCACATTATGTTCAGCCTCTTTAAAGTGGACTGCCACTGAACTTTTCATATCCTGATTACGAATTGTGGATCTATGTTCTGTTATCCTGGTTTTGAGTGCTTTTGTGGTTTTACACACATAGGCAAATCCACAGGGGCAAAACAGCATATATATTACATTTTTTGTTTGACACGAGATGATGCCCTTAATTCTGTACTTCTTTCCTGTGTGTGGGTGATTGAATGTGTGTGTCTTGTATGTGAAGTTGCATTGTTGACAATTTCCACATTTATAGTTTCCCGATTGGACATTGCTGAGAAAGTGTGTGGGGGGAGAAAGATGTAAGTCCACCCTAACAAGCATGTTGCGGAGGTTGGGCTGTCTCTTATAGACAACACGTGGTGGTCCTTGAAAGATCTGTCTCAGAGTCGGGTCTGTATCCACAATATGCCAATGTTTTTTTAATAGTCCGTTCAATATCTTTAGCGATGGGAGAGAACTGGACGCAGCAAGTAATCCTAGGCACTTGATTCTGGGCTCTTTCCCTGCTCAGACTCTCAGATTTTATCAAATCTATTAGAGGCTTCTGTGATCCAATGTTCTTTGTATCCCCTTGTTCTGAATCGATCCTTTAGTATGGTAGATTGGATCTGATAGTCCTCATCTGAACTACAAATTCTCCTGATTCTATTGAACTGTGATATGGGGAGGTTTTTCTTAAGAGACGTTGGGTGATATGACTCCCCATGAAGTAAAGAGTTTCTATCGGTGCTCTTATGATACAGATTAGTTTTTAGAGTATTTCCTTCCCTTATTACTAAGATGTCCAAGGAATTCATTTTTGACTCATCCACAGACATGAAATTTAGATGTTGATTGCTTTCACACATGTATCTATGAAATTCTTCTAGTTGGGTCTCATCTCCTTCCCATATGAAAAAAATATCGTCCAGGTACCGTTTCCAATAGGATATGTTCTGTATATAGGGATTCTTTTGGGTGTCGAAGATCACCTCTGATACGAACAGTCCCACGTAGAGAGATGCAAAGCTGGGGGACATTTTAGATCCCAGCTATCAGATCAAGAAGGCATTCAGTTTTTGGGCTATTGATAGTCCTTTTCTCCAAGAAAGATTTTGTAGCCTGTAAACCACCCTGGAAGGAGACGTTTGTGTATAATGACTCAATCTCCATTGATACCAGGAGTTGTTGGGAATTTTTACATTTTACAGACTGGATCATTTTAATAAAATCCATGGAATCTTTCACATATGAAGGGAGCTCGACGACCAAAGATTGTAAAGTATTGTCTACAAATAATGAGATTTTTTTCAGTCAGGGAGCCAATAGCCGCAACAATGGAGCGTCCAGGTGGTGTATCTGTAAACACTTTATGGATTTTAGGGAGAGTATAGGATAACACTGGAGTAATAGGGTAATCCACCTTAATGTATGCATGTTCATGTTTGTTTATATGTCCCATCCCCATTTGTTGGTTTAATTTCTCATGCAGCTGGTTCCTGAATTTCAAGGTAGGGTCAGATTCCAATTTCCTATAACATTTGGAGTTTTTTAGCTGGTTCTGTGTTTCCCTCACGGAACAATCACGGTTTAAGATCACAATGGCCCCGCCTTTATCTGCACTTTGTATAATCAAATCTTTATCCTCTTGTAACGTCCTCAATTCTTGCCTCTGAATTCTAGTTAAGTTATTTCTAACTTTATTATCTGTCTTGTTGCGTATTGCAGCCGCTATGTCATGTTCCACCAATCTGCAAAATGTATCCAGAGAAGGGTTTCTATGTTTTGGAGGTATAAAGTAGGAATCGAGTCCTTGAATCCTCTGAATCGAGTCCTTGATTGAATTGACGTACACGTGTTCAGGTTCATCTTGGGATGATTCTGAGGATCCCGTAGTACCAGCAGATGATGTAGGCTGTAGCATTGACGTCGATATATCCACCTCCACCTGGAGGGCGGGAACATTGTTAGAATCAGTAGAGCCAGCGTTGTCCTAGGTTAAAGTAGGCCTAGATGTGTTGCCATTAAAGAATTCCTTAAGCCTCAGGTTACGAAAAAATCACTGTATGTCTATGTAGGTGTCAACTCCTGTGTAGGCTCCGAGTTGCATTTCGATTTCTTTGAGGGTCTTTTGCCGCGTCGACATTTCTTTTTGGCGTGTTTCTTTTGTAATTTTGTTTCGAGGGTCTTCCTTTCTGCTTGCCATGTTTCTGTCCTAAAAAAGGAACATGTGCATCATCCTCATTTGCGCTAGATTCCGAGTCACGGGATGAGAAGGAGTGCCAGTTTCTTGTGTGTCCACGTCTATATCCACCTTGGGATTGGCCTTCCCTTGTAGTTGGTAGTCGCCATCTGTATACAGTGCCCCCCTCGTAGTCCGCCCCGTCTTTTGCAAACTTCTTTCTCTTTGAAACTCTTAGTTCATCCTCCAGTGCCTTTTTATGTTGTTCGCAGTCTTCCAACAATTTTTCATACTTCTCCTTCTCTGTTATGCTTTCCCCGAGTTCCTTCTTCACATCAATGATTCGTGCTCTCACCGTAGAGAGTTGTGTGGAGGTTTCCTCAATTGTTAGAGCCATGAGATCGAACAAACACTTATTTAGGATTTCACACCATCGGTCACTGAATTCCTTGTTCTCTCGACCCAAGAAAGGTGTTTTAGTTATTCTCAGACCCCTTGGGATCTAGTCCTGAGATAATCACTCAGGGTCACTGCGTGTAGGTAAAGACGAGATTCCTTTTCTTGCAGTTTCTCCAGTGTGCGTATCAAAATGGTTGGTTCATTACCTTGTGGTGTGTCCGTGAATAAAGAGTCCTTCAATATGATTCTTATGTAGTCCGCTTTTTTGAACTCAAAAGTTTTGGAAAGCTCCGACATGGTGGATAAAGTATTGTGTAGTTCCTTTTCTTATTAGGAGTCAGGTGGAGTGCTGCATCCAAAAGTCCAACAAGGCTCGTCAAATGAAAAGTAGTTTGTTGGTGCGCACATCCAAGGCAGGTGCTGGACAAAAAGTGCTAGGCTATCAAAACGAAAAAAGTTAGATTGACAATCTACCTTTTTTCCTTCAGAAATGAGAATACAGACATACAGCCTCTTTTTGGCATGTTCCAGTTTTATTCACAATGCAAACCCTGAAACTTTGCAAAGCACCAATACACCATTCAGCACAAGCAGGTACAAGTTGGCTGAACTGAACATGATGCGCCATTATGAACTAGAAAGAAGTGTGTGTTTGTTTTTGAGCACACAATGTCGAAGTTGGTATTTGAGCATAAATAAACTTTTTGCCAAAATGTTTCATCAAAAGAGTTTTGTTAAATGCTGTGAACAGAACACATATTTTTTATTAGGCTTTTCATGATTCAGATCATATTCCTCCATAGCAAAAGGTAGATGATTGTTCATTTTGTTCAATGGAAGTAAAGTGTGGCAACCTTGTGAACACCATAGAATGAATTGGTCTGACCTGACCCCTCGTGGACAAAGGTGAGCCTTGCCCTGAAGGCCATTTGCAATTTTTTAGAATGTAGAAAAGCTCACAGTTATATATCTCACTGACATAGCCTTACTTCTACTGATTTTGTCCTCTGGTTTGAAGTCAAACTTGAGCATAGGCTGTGTTTCGATTTATACACAAACAAAAAAAGGCACAGGTCCAGACTCAACCCATTTTTCACCATGAAAGGAAGATGGATGCAACTGAAGACATAATAGTTTTAAAAAATATCTTATTCATTTTATTAATCTGATTAAGCCAGCTACCCCTGTCATGACTTGCCTCCATGCCTCTAGTGGAGTTGGTATGGAGAAGGATGGTGTCTATCTCTGATGGGCATGTCACAACACTTTTACAGCGCGTAATATGTCATATTAATCATATAAGGATGTAGGCTATTTATTCATTTAGGCCTATTGTTATTGATTTATTTTGTTTTCATTTATGCTTCATATTGAACTTTGCTTTTTGTGTTAAGGGATGAATGAAAAATGAAATGATCTTATCTTATTTGAGGTTACAGTTCAGTAGCCAAGAAAAGAAATACGACAAGCGATTGTTGCCAATAATACACAGAAAGATCTGCTATATTTAACTATTTTTACTCTATCCTAGTCAGATGTCCTGTCATTCAGATGATAGTTCTGCACCTGAACCTTGGGAACCGCCTATCTCTATTTAAAGCATTACTATTGGTTAATTCAACTGCTTCCTCGTGTCTATCAAGACGTCTACGTCATACAATAAGACAAATTGAGGAAGTTGTAGAAATGACGTGATATGGTGATATTCATTCGGCATCGAAATGTCAGGCTAATCGCTGATATTTAGCTGGTGATCTATAGGCTACTCGTTTGGAAAACGAGTAAATGCTGTTGCTGTTTAATCAGAGACAGTATAAGGGTAAGTGTGGTTGCGTTAGTGTTAATCGCCGTGATATTGTGCAATAGGTTTGGCAAACGTAGGTTTAGGTTTAGGGGCCTATCTTAACTGTCAGAATGTTCAACGTGCATTTCCTCCTCTTTGATAACGTTACAGCAACGACAATGTCATTTAGTTAACGTTGTTTTAATTAATACAGCATTTGTAAATTATGCGTCGACCACTGTGTGCTAACCATCTTTCAGTCACTTAGTGCTATTTAGGCTTTGCATCGAATGTTTTTAGTTTGGTTAAGAGTATTGCACGACGCTTGATACAGAACTTTGTGGTGGTTCTTCCGTTTTCCTTGAAATGGCTAACGTTAACGTTCAGTCAGAATTGTGTTGCACCTGTTTGTTCCGTAAGTTAACCGGGTTCGTCGGCAAGTTAGTGTGACTCAAATTTTAAGGATGTTATGTAATTGAATTGGTTGCCTCTGCAGATCTTCCTGAGTAAACCCAGATAATGTGATTAGGTTCATATCGCTGTAATTTCACTAAGCAGAACTGAGTTGATGCGCAGTTGCAATTCATTCTTGCGGTCTTTTCTCAAAATATGTCTTACACAGACTGAGTAACGTCAAACCTTAGGCCTACGAGTGGCTTCCTGAATTTAGTCAAATGATCAAACTGTTGTTGCACATAGTTAAATCTGAGGCACTCAGGGGGCATTAGCCTAGTTAAAAATGGCTAGTTGTTCAGTCATTGTGATAAAACTTCAAATTGTTATTGAGTTACCCTCCTCCTGAGTGTCCCAGATCTGTTCAACAATGCTCAACCATGGATCCCCATGGCTCAACCATAGGATCCCCAAACTGAAAAGCACCAGAGGAACATCTTTTTAAGCCTGAGTAGTGGCTACTCTATGCAAATTGGTTTAAACCGTAATTTCTTGCTTGACGTTGGCAAAAATGGTTTCTCCCTGGTCTTACCTCCCACCTGTCTATATTTTTAGAGTTCTTGAAGGTGACTGCCTCAGTCTCCCACACGCACACAGGATGTTGATTCATCAACTGCTTTGGTTAGCTGTCTGCTGTGGATTTGCTACTTCAGAGCACAGAGGAAATGACACTGAGAAGCAGTCCACACCAGTGACCCATCCCTTACTGCTTGTATCCTTTGATGGTTTCCGGGCAGACTATTTGAAGACGTATTCCTTTCCACACTTTCAAAAATTTGTCTCTGATGGTGTTCGTGTGGGCTACCTCACTAATGTATTCACAACAAAAACATTTCCCAACCATTACAGCCTAGTCACTGGGTTGTATGCCGAGAGCCATGGCATTCTGGCCAGCCGAATGTATGATCCACAGACCCATAAGACCTTTACCATAGGAGACACCGATCCCTCCTGGTGGGAAGAAGCCACACCTATCTGGGTGTCTGTGCAGAACTCTGGCTATAAGTCAGCTGCTGCCATGTGGCCGGGCTCCGACCTGAAGATCAAGAACAGCACAGCGACCCATTTCCTCCCCTACAGTCCCAAAGTGACTTTCCAAGAGAGGATCGGAAACCTAACCAAGTGGCTGAAAGATGACTCGGATGTTAGGTTTGCTGCTCTTTATTGGGAGGAACCGGACCGGTCAGGCCACAGGTACGGCCCAAACAACACTGTAGAGATGGCCAAGGCCTTGAAAGAGGTGGACAACAACATAGGCTTACTAATGGAACAGCTCCAGCAGGCCAACCTGTGGGGAAAGATTAATGTGATCCTGACCAGTGATCACGGCATGACTCAGTGCTCCGAAGAGCGGCTCATCAAGCTGGACAACTGCCTCAATCGGACCGACTACTCAGTGGTGGACCTCACCCCTGTAGCTGCCATCATGCCTCTTAACAGTAAGTTCCACTGCATACGTAAACACATTTCCAACACAACACAGACACTTTGGACTACCAGTCCAGTATCAATAATCAACAAAGGCTCTCTGCATAGTAGCCTCATTGGGCCTTTATTCAAAATGCCAAAATGCATGGAAGTTTATTCCATCTAAACCTAAATGTGTCCAGACACTAAGCCGTTACAAAACTGTTCTGGTAACTTATAGGTTAACTGTCGCCGAGACCCGAGACCAGAGATTCTTCTTCAAGAGTTGGTCCACATGTCCGCACATTGCATTAAAACCACAAACAAAGTGGCTGTTGACAAAATACTAGCATGTGCATTTATTGCTGACGTACATCCCCGATGCAACTCTTATTCAAAATATTTTCACAGATGTTTCCAGGGTCTACAATCTGCTGAACAAGTGCCACCCTCAAATGAAGGTCTATATGAAGGAAAACATACCAGAGAGATTGCACTACAAGTACAATGAAAGGATTCAGCCCATCATCCTCGTGGCTGAAGAAGGATGGACCATTGTGCAGAATGGCTCGCTTCCTCGACGTAAGCTTCTCACTGCAGTTTTGCCATTACCCCTTTGTATCCTTCAGATATCTAACATCTGGAATGTCATTATAAGGGATAACCTTGTGTGGTTTAAAAGGTTATTAAAATGAGCAACAGTCTATTCACACTGTGTTTACTAATGCCTTTTTTATTACAGTTGGTGACCATGGCTACGACAACTCCCTTCCAAGCATGCACCCTTTTCTGGCAGCTCATGGTCCTGCTTTCCGGAAAGGTTATCACTTGTCTAACTTCAACAGCATAGACATCTACCCGTTAATGTGTCATCTACTGGGCATCCAAGCCTTGCCCAACAACGGCAGCTTTGTCAAAGTTCGCTGCATGCTCGAAAGTGAGACCTGCGCAGACCTCGCAGTGACTGTGGGCATTGTGATTGGAGTCCTCATAGTGCTCACCACACTGACCTGCCTCTTCAGGCTTATGAAAAGCAGAGGGCCTTCTCCCTCTCGGCCCTTTGCTCGCCTTGAGCTACAGGATGATGACGATGATGATCCCCTACTCGACTGATGCACTTCTTTTTTTTTCATTTTAAGGTACACATGTTCAACCCATGTTTTCAACCTAGGTTTCGTATGTATATCTGACACCATTCATACCAGGCTGCTGACTTGCCGTATTGTCAGGTCAAAATAATTTACACCATGACGAGGGCCAGTCAATAGCCAGGTATTAAAATTTGAATGCAATGACGTCACTTCAGTATATGCAGGGTGGTGCAACTCTGCTTAGTGTTAGTGTTCTGCACAAAACTGCTAGGACTTGTGGATATTATAATATTCTATTATACCACTTGTAAACAAATATTTAGTGTTCATTTAGTGTCAACCAGTAAGTTTGTGTTGTATATCACAAGCAATAACTCGGCAGAGGTTAATTCTGTTTTTTTTTTTTTTTTTTTCTAGTAACGTTTGACCCATTGGTATAAATGGAGTTTAAGCTACTTCCTTCCATGGAAACATTGGTTAAAACTTTCTCAGAATGCTCAAAGATAAAATTCCACTCCAACCAGAGACTTTTAGAAGGGCCTATCTGGAAATGATTATTGTATAATATAACAATATATTTTGGACTCTTCCAGTTCTTTTCTACTTGTGTAAAGTTTTTGCTATGTTGCTAAAGATTGCTAATAAGGAATACTGTGGGAGGCTATTCATGTTCGGTTGGTTTGTCTCTAAACTTAAGTGCAGCTGAGCCATTTTTTTTTTTTTTGCACCGTCACATTTTTAAGAAGCTATGCTTCAGTTACTGTCTGCTGGAACTTGGAAACTCCCAAAGACGAGGTGTCACATGAGATGTGAACGTTTGCTTTAATATTGTTTGTTGCTTGTAGACACTGGAATTACTTGAAATCTTTTTAGGCCAGATGTGTGCTAGTATTGGTACAATAGCATTTTCGGTGTCTGAAACAATAATACAAGGTCTAAGCAAATTTAAAAGAAAATGTTTTAAGCAGAGATAAGGGCATGAACTGTTCAGAATTAGTGTTTTTTTTTATTATTTGGAAAAGGTTACGTATTTATATTTCCA
The DNA here is from genome assembly GCF_017589495.1 of Alosa alosa. Taxonomy (NCBI): domain Eukaryota; kingdom Metazoa; phylum Chordata; class Actinopteri; order Clupeiformes; family Clupeidae; genus Alosa; species Alosa alosa. Next base: position 26,931,843 of record NC_063207.1, read on the forward strand.
GGTGATTTGAGTTGTAAATGAGGGCACACACATTCATTTCCTTGTACATTTGAAGTCTTGCCTGAAAGTATCACTGTTCACTGTTAATAGAATGTATGGAAATACCCTTTTAATCACACCTTCATATTGACAGGCTTTTGGGACATTATTGTGCACTTCTCTATTCAGGCATGTGAAAGGACTTATCCATACACCTTGTAGAAATATTATATCAGGAAAATATTTGTTCTTTATTTAAGTCTAATCTATTCTTGCTTTGATGTGATAAAACGAAAAGGGGCATCTATGTTATGTAAGGAATGTTATGCAGTGTTCTTCTTAGTGAGCGTTTCAGTTTTGTTCTTCTGTCAGAATATATTATCTACCTGCACTATTTGTCACCCCCTTCCAATGGTACGATACTCTTGCACAATTTCACAAGTAATGGTGAAGCTTACACCAGAATATTGGTTTATCTGGCATTTTTCTGTATTGTGGCCAGGGTCATGATTCCACATTGTAAACTATAAAGACTTATTTTCATATAGGAGACAGTAATAGTGCTTTAAGTTAAGGAAAGCCTGAGTAGGCATGAGGTTAATAAAAGCTTTTTTAAATAAAACATTATTGCCATACAGCCTTGTGTAGCTGCACTTATTGTTACCACTTATAAGCCTAATAGCCTGCACCCAGAAGAAGCCATGTTGCTTCAAGAACACCTTTCTTGAAGGACAAATTGTGCATATTTAGGATGGTGGTGTATTTCTTCCCCATTTCCACGTTCTTCTGGATTTTGATTTACCATATGCCGTTGCAAGAAATCATCATCCAGGCAATCGCCATGTGGGGGCAGTCTGCAAAGACTATTGTAGCCTATAGCTCAATGAGCAACAAATAGGGAGCCTTGGGTTGGTGTTTAATCCATGGAGGTATTATATAGACAAAGATCCTTCCTTCAACCCTCTCCTGATGTAGACCTGGAGAGTACGAGGAGGAAGTACCGCCTCCATTCATTTCAATGGCCGATGCTAGCTTCTTCAGCCAAAAATATCCTTAACTGACTGCCACCATCTTTAAAAATGGTGTCTGACTTGCCCACTTCGGGCCACATTTTCACAAACAAGACATTTAGGAGCCACTTTACAGATGGCCACAAATGATGTCATCCATGTGGATTGCCTCCCAACTTGGAAACAGACAATATACTCTTGTGTCCACCAGTGACATGGTATCAAGAATGCCTTGAGGCACGTTTAGTACAAATTTTAACTTGGACTCTTAAGATCAACTGATTTGATTTCTGGGGGCAAAGGTCAAAGTTAAAGGTCACTGTGTCCACATGTATGTCCCTTTAGCGTGAACGTGATATCTCAAGAATGCCTTGTGGCATGTTCTACAAATTTCGGAGGAACATTCACTTGGATTCCTTTCCATAATCTATGTTTTACATGCCTCACCACACAAATGTATGTCAATGCGGTAATTGTAGTTACTCTCCCTCCCAGGAATTGTCCTAATCTGCCAGATGCCACTTGAATATAGTCACCTTCCTAAAATAATGGCATAATTTTTTCAGAAAACACAAAAAAGCCATTATTTTAGGAAGGTGACAATATCTCATTCTAATAAGAGAGGTTTAGGTGCGCGTTTAAGATTGCATGTTGTCGTTCACTTTGCATTGTAACAAAAGTGGACACTCTAAACAACAATTCAGGGGTGAAAGGCTGCAAGAGCATAGAAATGTCTTTTTTAAAAAGGTGTATGTTTTAATCAGTGCATAATCAACTTTGAATTCTGTCATCATTTGTTTGGTTTACAAGATGCTAGCCTAATACAGTAGCCTAACAGTCAGAGCTGCCAACTCTCACACATTGAGAGTGAGATTCATTCATTTGATTGGCTCCACACGCCCTTACACCAATCAAATGCGTAACATATGCCAAATTCTATGGTTGTAGCACTTTGGTTCCGTGACACTAGGTAGCTTATAACCTGTTGTGTCATTTCTTTATCTTGATATACCTGCTTGGCTAATCCAAGACCGTCCAGAAGATTGCTGGGTCACTCAGGAAGGACTTCAGGTTTGTCTTATGTAACACACATTTTAATTGATCTTTCTGAAAAATCTTTTCCCTGAAATCTTTTGAAAATACTCAAGCTGCATGTATCGCTCACTTTGCCACTTTATCCTAGATTACTAAGGTGAGAAATGTCTATGTTCTTCCGTGTTGTCATTGTTATGTGTCATTTGAGATGTCGCCACACCTCAACTGCTGTCGACCCTACCTTTCACAGTACATCCTTAGTTTTAAAACCGCCGATTTGTAAGTTGGGCAGAGTGGGATTCTGTGAAGTAGTTGCCCTGTCATTCAATAGTCAACAGAATAGAAGAGAACGGCTTGTTCTTTGCTTTTATGCACCTTGTGTGTTTTATGTTTTCTTTTTTTTGTAACTATTCTTTAACTATTGCCCTTCTATGCTTCTGTTTATGTAAAGCACATTTAATGACCTCTGTGTATGATATGCGCTATAAATAAACTTGACTTGATACTGCTCCATAGTGTACCAGACTCTATTGTATTTTACTATGCTGTACAGCAACTAAATTACAACAAAGTTTTTATTATAACTGTCATATTAATGAAAAAGTGGGTTCTACAAATTTTATCCAGAGACTTCAACATTTTATACTATGTGAAGGTCAAAAGGGTTTCTGAAATGATGTGGTGGATCTAACAACCTAAAAGTGGAAGAAGTGAAAAGGTGGCCCATGATGGTGGTTCACATGCAAGCAGATCTAGTAAAGGTTATTGGTATCAAGATGTGTCCCCAGGGATACACAATCACAATGTCCAAAAGTACATAAACACATATTTTTTGTTTTATTTCAGGCTATGCTATGAAACCTTATCCTTTCTGTGCTTGATACAATACACATGATGGTGGGAACAGTCATGCCCTGGTAGCCCGCATAGCAGCCGTGGTGACGGTGGCCCAGTACCAGTGTGAAGGTCGGCAAGTGCAAGATGAGGTGTGTATTGCTTCTGTATACCAGGTAACTTGAGAAATGAGAAATTGCTTATTCTATGGTAATTGAATATGGAAATTCTAAGGTCATTGCTTAAGTAATTTTGGCTGTATGGTTATACTTCCTCTGCAGTACCATTTTCCAACACAGGAGGCCAGTATTAGAACAGTATTCAGCTGTTTTCCAAGAAATTGGGTGTATGCGGGAGAACATATATTACTCCTTTGTAAAATTGTCTCATGCTAATATGTTGATATTTGCTGCATTGCTTCCATTGAGCTTTTAGATTTAGAAGTCTTAGATCTGCTGTGTCTCAGAATGTTCATTGAGAACAATATCATGAACCAGGTTATATGATACGTTTTTATTAAGCCTAGTCCTAGACTAAAAGCTCTTTTTCAATGGAAAACCTCTTTGAAATTCTCTTTGTCAGGGACTAGGCTCAATCTTCACCCATACCGGCCCCAAATGTTTACTCGCTCATGGAGCTTCCTATTGTCACTTTGCAAGAATGAGCACAGTTGTCGTAACATGGTGTACTTGTTGCAAGATGTGTTATCTCTTGCAGTTATTCATTTTAAGTCTAATCTCAAAATGTCGGCTTTGTGTTTCCAGTATAGTGAGTTGTGCATGTATATGTGCTCGAATTACATACCAGTGGACCTGCCCCAGAGGACCATTTGTCTTGATGCAAGGGAAAGTGGTTTGATGGTAGCCTATTCTGATGGAACTGAACCTCTAAGGCAGTTATGGGAATTTTGTTCATGTCAGTCTACACAAATTGCTGTGTGCCTTACCTGATTTAGTCATCTAGGTCAGTAATGTAAAGGTCACATGTGTTATCATGCAGGATGACAAGTTAGTCGATGTCCTCTAAACTTCCGTAAGGTACGTGCAGCTTTAAGGGCCAATAATAAAGATGAAAGGTAAAACTAAAGTGTTACCCTTTAATCGAAAGTGACCATTTATCTACAAAACAAGTCAAGTTATTTGGTTAGACAAATCCATTGGGGAACAGTGAAAATCATAATATTCGGGCTGAAATGTTGAACAAAAATTCTTCACATATCAACATCAATTAATCCAAGTTAAGATGTTGACAAATAGATAAGTGAGAGATTGGTCAAATGTGTACCCAGTTCTTTAGTTAACGATGGCTAAGGTCCCCTATATGTATATATGTGTGATAATACAAGGCTTAGCAGGAGCAGGAGCACAAATTGATTGCTTCATTTAGTTTGTCGGACTGAATTAATAATGTACCCCTTAAGTAGCACTTGCTGACACTGTTATTGTTAATGATTACTCATCTGGATCAAGTGCATCATACTGCCTCGAAGACTTGCTGTTCAGGGAAGTTAATTTCATTTTTCAGTGCCTGTATTGTTCAACACAACACAAACAGACAGACAGATATACTGTGAAAGTAGCCTATATGTGTTTGGGGTATGTGTGTCAATGCAAGACAGCCAGACATAGATTTGGTGGATAACTGGTGACCATAAGGTCTTAACTTTGATATCCTACAGAAGTAATATTATAGATCATATATACCGGTACAGTATATATACATATATCACCTCGCCAGAATACAAATACTGTATCTTAAGCCAAATTACTCTCTTTGTGGCAGTAACCACAATACAACACAGTAGATCAAATGTACACTCCTCTAATTGTGCATAATGGACTGACTGTAGCACTCAGTGTTGTAGAAGTCTGATTTCTGGCACTGTCATAGAGGAGGTCCAGCAGTTTTTTTAATGGATATCAGCAAAGAGAGCTGTGTGATGTTGGTGGTGTTGGATAGCATTTAAGACACTACTTTACTATCTTGGACTCGTATGTGGATGATTTGATTTTTATATTTTATATTTTCATATGCTCATAAATATGCTTGGGTAGTGTAGAAATATCATCTTGATGTGAAGATGACACACAAACCTTATCATTTTCTAATCAGTGTTTCTTCTAATGAAACATCCCCTTCTGTTAAACAGGAAATTATATACTACAGTTGTTCCCCTAACCTTCCCCTTCAAAGACACAATTCCTCTATGTGTCAGAGGTGCTGGACATGTTGAATACCGTCTATCTGGGGACCTCATCAATCGAAGAGCTGTGGCTGACTGCATGTACTTTATTGAGAAGTGCGAAGTGAACTCAGTTCCTTTCCTCAGTTTATGTCTTCCACAAATCCTCTACACTATACATTGTCTGCATTTTCATATTGGCTATAGAAGTAGTTCACAAAATTGACTGGAGATGAGTGAACTCAGTGCTGTGGTTGAGGGACCAAGGGAAGACCTTGGTCTTCTAGTCTTCCAAAAGTGTACTGATGCCAAGTAGTTTCTAAGAGGCCATGTGATTTATTAGCGTGTTAGAGGTTCATTGAGATGAGAATTGCCTATACTTGCTGTCTTTTGAATACAATACATTTAGGTTTTCTTTACAAAGGGGTCATGCCTCTGTGTACATGTATTATGTCAGAGCACAGCATTGATTTTGCAATCATTACAGAACAGTACAGCACATTTTGTAAGCTTGAATGTTTTCTAAATGGAGATACTCCATTTTGGAATTGGAATTGGTTTGCAGCCATAGAAACTGCGACCCAATGTGCTGTTGCATATCCACCTACCAATTTCATATTTCGACGTGCCCCGTGATTATTTACACCTTCAAGGCTGCTCGATTGAACTAAACATCAGTCAATTAGCAAATCAGAAATGTTCCTATGATTCCAATTTAGTGAGGAGTCCTTGGCTCCCCTCTAGCTCCCTCTCACTCCCCTCCCCTCTCTCCCCCCTTTTAGATTTGCACCCTGACAGTGACAAATGACTCCTCTGCTCGCCGAGATTGGAAATTAAAAGCATTTAGAGTTGCTCATGCATTTATGCTAATGAGAAATTCAGCTATGATTTGCATGCAAAAGAGCCCGGGCTGAAAGCTCATCATTTTCTCCGTCCCTAGTGCTGCTGTTTCAGTATCCTGCCTCGTCTTTTGACCACAGTGTGGGGGATAAAAACAGTGGGTGTGGGGTTGGGAATGTTTTGGAGTGAAGAAGCACTGAGGCTTTATCTAATGATGGACATTTGCATTTGTCTGTAGAAAAATTAAAACTGACTACTTTTTCTCTTGGTCATGTCAATTGCACATGTATTTGTATATGTTGAAAGTCCCATTTGTTTACTATGAGATGTGATTTAGTATTTTCCCTTTCAGACATTGGCTACTGCAGATTGAAGTTTCATGTGTGCAACTAGCTTGACATAGTAAGTGGACATAATTTCAACTGAAGACTCTTGAACTTGACAAGATAATGCATATCTGTGATTCTCAGTGGTTTTAGGGATGGTTTCCACAAGAATTTTACATAGAAGTCTAACATGCATCACTGACCTAGAAATATTGTTAAAAGCATAACATGCAGGTCTGTGTGTAGCTTGCTGTATTTACAATGAACAGATGGGGTTTAGAATTGTTTGGATTTTGTATATGTGTTCAATAGTGTTGTTAACAGCAAGGTAGTAAGCTAATTGCATATTGCATCAGCTTGTTGGTTTTGATGATGGTGTCTAGCATTCAGAGTTGGGGCTTATACAGGCTTTTAAATCAGTATTTTAAAAGAGGTAAACTATTTTAGGTGAAGTCTGATATGAAAAATGCCAAAAATGAGGCTAGAATTATTACATAATAAACATAATGGTAATGATGTAAAATTCTGACTTGTTTGTTGCTGATCTCATTGCCATTGATGCACTGAAATACAATCTGCATAATGTGTATAGCTTTTAGTCTGTGTAATGCATTTTGTTTTCTTGACGGGGAAGTGCCAGTATTGCTGTATTCACACTGCATAGTAACGTGACCCAGTTCTAATTTTTGAAGTGGCACAGTTGTGGTAGGTGTCATGTTAGTGTACACAGGATAAATGTGGATGGAATTTTACCTGAGTTGTGCTACATGGACTAATATCATATTTGCTCTAGAGAAGGGAATTTTAAGGTGTATCATATGCAACAGCCAGTAGAAGAGGTGCTAGTCATGTGTATAAAAAGTAGCTTGCACTGTAGCAACAGGTGACATTGTGTCAACTATAAAGTACTTTGAGACACTGTCTATTGTTTAAGGCTATAGTATGTTATATATAGTACAATTAATAACAGTGAATTAATTAGCATCTATACTCTGAAATTTCAGTTTAATACAATCAATACAATTCGATGAAACGAACATCGTCATCCACATATGCTAGAGTGCGTGAATGTACTTGCTGGAGTCACACTTAAGGCAGTAGTAGGCTACTGCATGGGAGGTTGAAGTGCTCTCATGTACTTAGATTATTTTTCTGTAAAAGCATTTAATTACAAACTCTTAGAGTGCTATTGCTCTGAACCTGCATAACCTGTGAAGATGCATTGGTCTTGTTAAAGATGAAAAGGTTTATGGATCTCAAACTTAAGCAGCCATTAGAGATCAGACAGAATGCAGCCAACGTGTCACTTTCTCCACTACTTTCAGCATTTACGCTAATATATTAATGTAACATCAGGCTATCTGCCACATACAACTTATTTACATGCTGCAAACCCCATGTGTTTTTCACCCTTATTTAGTGAGTGTTTGTTGATAACATATGTGCATGCATGTTTTACATAGACAATATAGAATAGAAACTATAATTGAAAAACTAGAATAGAAACTATTGACATACCACATTGAGTTTTTCATTCTCTTTATTTACTATATATTCTTACTGTTGGAAATAGATGTAGTATAATGAAGAATGAAATATTCTGTTAATATGGTTTTGTCGTGCCACTTGTATTTGTCATCCTGTCATTTCAGTGAGGAGGCTGCAGCAATTAGACACACGGTTACTGTGCAATTAAAACTGCTGCTTTCATTAATAATTTTGATATAAATTCATCATCACAGGAGAGAATAGGTGCTGCAAAGGCGTTTCAATTATGTTTCTTAATTAGAAATGTCAATACTAAGAAATAATTAAACTCTGAAATACATTAAGGTTGTCATATGTACTTCTTAAAAACAGCATGAGTATCTCTTGCATCTTGCCCTTTTGCGACATCTTATAGTCTCCAAAACATTCACCAAATATAGTACATATTTTAAATAGCCTAGGCCTACATTAGTGTTTCTTACTCTTTCTAGATGATTGAATGCTGTATACGACACATTAATACTTTGTTTTCTTGTTCCCTCTTATTACATACTGTATACGAAGAGAATACGTTGTCACTCAATTGGATGTCAGCAAATAATGGTGTGGTCACTCAGAGTTGTGTGTGATGACAGAAATGAGCGTGTGCCACGCTAGTGTGAAGGCATTGACCCCATACTGCCTGTACAGCATCAGTGTTAGCTACCCGGAAGTCTTGGAGCGTTTCCCTGAAGGGCTGCCAGGGATTGACTCTGTGGCACAGGAAAGATTGAAAACCCTGGTTGGATGTGAATTATGTGAATTACCTTGACTTTAACCTTCACCCTTGATGTAAATAATGAGGATTACATTATGATCTATGTTATCTACCCATCAAAATCTACTTTGCAGCAACTATTTTGTTAACATATATATCTGCTAACTAGTTAAACTTGCACACTTGGAACTTTCAATAGACATGTAATGACTTTAAACATTTTTCTTTCTCAGTAAAGTCTGGCATTTTATATTGTGTATGTTGTGTTATAGAGATAATTTAATTGTTTTCTTATTGTTGTGAACCCCCTCCTCTCCTCTCCTAACCAAAACTTTAAGAGAGCTGCTTAGATACTTCTCAACTTTTTAGATGCTTGATCCCAATTTGTATTGTCATAATACATTTTCTTTCTCAACCACTAATTAATTTCGACTACTTCGAGTTATGATTAGAATTTGGGATCTCTGCCGTTAACAGAGTGGTTTGCCTGCTGATGTGTCGATTCTGTTTGCTGATACATTTACGTATTTGTCAAGGATCCGCAGGAGAAACTTTTGCCAACACCGACCATGTCTTTCACTTTAACAAGCTCTTGCTCGATGGTGTCCCTCTTTAAGCTCTGTCATCCGACTAAACAAATACATAAGCATTTCACAAACATATTTCAATAAATAATAAGAACATATTTTTATTGATCATTAAATACATTTCTGAAACAAACAATGATGGATTTTCAATAATTTGTTTTGAATTGGGACTGGGGATTGTGGGATATGGTAAGTGAACAAGCGTATTGCGTCCAAAACAATAAACACATTAAACTTGGATAATTTCGAAGTTCTACAGCCTGAGACACTTTGCACTGCGACAGACAACTGTTTTTGCAAGCAAACCGGCTGGTGGAGATTTACTAAGATAAAAACTACCATTTCCTAACACAACTGTTGTCATTCCGTGCATGCTTACAAAACCGTAGGCTATTTCACAAATGAAAACAATGCAGGAGCTGACGAAGATGCTGATAATCGAGAACAGTTGCATCACTCTGAGTTTCGGGGATGTTTGCACTCTTTTCGTGCTTTTTCTGATCATCCCAGTGACAGTGGCCTCTGCACAGCATTCTTTTTCTAAATCGAAACTGATAAAAAGCTAGCTGAGGAGCTCAATGGGACAGAGTCGTCTCTGGACTTGCCACACTGATTAGTCGGGAAATGTCGGAAAATGCAGGTATGTAAGTGAGCATCTTTTTATGTATTTGGGCCTAGGCCTATGTGTGTGCAGTAATAGCAATGAGTTACTGTGTGTTATGGTGCGCCGTCTTCAGTGTTTTTTCATGTTATGGTGCACCGCCATCAGCAGTGTTTTTCATGCGTTATGGTGCGTGCGCTGTCACCAGTGTTTTGTTGCTGTGGTGCGCGTACTCCCGATTTTGTCAATCCTTTCATCTCTTATATGCGTGCTGTAATAGGCAGTATCCTATCTTGTCCTATTTATGGTAGGGTAGGCTACTCGTGAACATTTCATTTTCGCGTGCTGTAGGGGGGCCCGCCTTGTTAATCCTGCATAAGGACCCGGTGTTGGCTCGTTGCGCCACTGATGTAAGATTTACATTAAAATCTCAAATAAAGCCTGGGAGGAATCTTATTCTTAAGCTTAGTTTATTGTTCAACAGGTATTTCACAGATGCACAGCAGTCACTATTGATTCACACTTGATGTCTACAGGCCTATTCCTTCCGAAGTGTGCTATGTTAACATTAAAGCCAAACCAGGGGGTAAAGAGGTGTACTTTTACAGCTGAGTGATGTGGTTCAGTTTAATTTACACCGAGTACCTTTGGGTACAGCATGTTATTCTATGTTTTTTAGCCATACTGTCACTTGCCTTTGATTTCTCCTGCAGATAATCCTACAGTCAACGTCACAAATTCAGGCTAATGAAAAGAGCAGTGCTGAAAATAAGAACGGCCTCTTGCTCACATATTCACTCAGGATACTCATTAGTACTGTGGGTATTAGGGTGACTGGAGGGTTTCGCCATTCGTTTGATTTTAATGAAGTTTAAACAATCTCCTAAAAACACCTGTTGGCGGCTATGCCACGGCTAAGAGAGGGACTTGAAAGTGTTCCAGGCTCAAAGGGACGCTCTTCTGTAATGATATGATCAGTCTCTCTGCTCCACGTTTGCCAAATTTCGCTCAAAGCACACATGTGACAGTTTTCTAATTAGAGTCCAATGTTCCCTCAAAGTTGTGGGATGTTATTAGTGGTGTTATTGAAGTTTTTGCTGGTTAATTACTTTGCGGTTTACCTATAGTGGGAATTAAGCTGAGCGAAACTTAACCATGTACTGAAGGCTACCTGAGTGTAGGGCCATTTGTATTTAGAACTGTTATAACTATATCTATCACTAGAAATGTATGAGCACTGGTAAAAGTTAAATAAGCAATGTTGAAAGAAATGTTCTTAACCTTAAAATGTGAAGTCAATAACCATAGCCAAATGAAAGATATTATGAAAATAATTGTGATTCTGATGTCAACTTTTGCAGTCATATGCTGTATTCATGAAATATGAATGAACTTGCAGAATTTAATAGCATGTAGGCTAGCCTACTTCGAATCGAAAAAGACCTGAAAGGTGTTTCTAGATGGGATCAATCTAACTTCAAAGTAGTGTCTTCTTGTTTTGGTCCTGAAGGCACCATTATGTTTGCTGTAATAACATATAATACATCTCTTTCACAAGAGCCATCATATGGGCCTGTCTAAACTTTTCCTGGACTGAAATAATGGACTGCTGGTGGTGGAATGAGATGTGCTAAATGTTAGAATCTTACCAAGCCTTGCTTGATATCAGAGTGGTGACATTTTTTGGTCATTTCATCTGTTGACCTTCTGTGTAACTTAAATGTGTCTTAATTTAAAAGCCAATTTTTTAACATAATTATGCTATCACAATACATAACTGTCTCACTACAAATTAAATGTAATCAGTTGATGAAATTAATTAGTGCTTCTCTCATTAACCTGTTATATTTATTTCATGTGGTGAAAACTTTCATTTTATTTGACACTTGAAGCTGTCATTTGTTTTAAGGAAATGTAAACCTAAATAAGTTATTAGTTTAGTGTAGCCTTAGACAAGGATTTAAAAAGAGTAGTGAATTAAGATATATTTCCTGTTACATACACAATAAATAGCCCATTTAAGGGTGAGAGTTTTTATTAATTGGCGAACAAGCCAAAAGTGATCATTAATAAGAGACCAGCTAAACCATTTGGGAGAGAGGCACCGTGTCTGTGTTTGAAAGAGCTACCGTCTGGTCTGTTAAGACTAAAGAGGTAAGTTGGGATGGGGTGCCTGATGGTGTTTTGTTCAGCTGTGTGAGAAAGCATTCAATTCATAGACTATATATACAGTCTATGATTCAATCAGATCGACTGTCCACTTATTAGATAAGTCTTCGTTTCACAGACGTCGGGGTTTCATGTTTGCTGTTTTCTGCCATGTTGTGTTTTGTTATGTGTGCCATGTTCCAGTGTTGTACACTCCAAGTTCTGTCCTGTTCCTGCACTTCCTGATGTTCTATGGATTGAGACCTACACAGATCCAAGTCTCCCAGACACTCTTTAACCCTGGCTTGTGTCTGTTTCTTTGCTAGATTATTTTCACTAGTTTTCCAGCCCTGCTCTGTTCAGGGTCAAGTCTGCTTCAAGTCAAGGCCGTTTCCAGCTTTTTTCAAGTTCAGTCAAAGTTCTTGTTTCATGCTCAGGCCCTGATTTTAAACTTTGACTGTTTCTGCACTGCATTTCACCTGTTGTTTTTGGATTATCTTGCATTGGAACTATTTGCTCATGATAATTACTTTTTGTGAGTTCGTTCTATGATCAGCCATTTCCAGACTGTAAACTGTGAACTAAATTGATGCTGGTCTGATGTCTTATTCTGAAGATTACCAAACAGAACCTTTTGTTGAGTGGATTTACATCCTAAAATTGTACATTGATTCTAGGCTGCTTTGCTAAATGCCTTTTATGCCAGTTTGTTTGTTTTTAATGACATTGTTGTCATTAAACCACTGCTTTTGGGTTGAAGCTTTCATAGTTGGCTTCACAACCCATGGCAATTTAGGATTGATATACTTGTGATTCCCTCTGTTCTTCATCCATCCAGTTCTGATTCACTTTACTGTATTGGCTTAACTTATCGCTTTTCGTCCTGGTTAGATGGTGAAGGAAAGAAGGGGGCAAACCAAAGCCGTGCTGCTGTTCATCCAGAAACTGTAAGTTAAGGCATGCATGCATCAGCAGATGAACAAAAAGTTGCGTTTGTTGTGTTGGCACACATCTGGGTTGGCGTGAGCCCAGGGGGAGTGGATTAGCATAAGGGGGAAAGTCACAGGGGACACCCGGCACAAGGAGCTGGTGTTCCACTTCACTGGAGAACTCCATCTTGTCCTCCTGTCTCTAATTTGTGAGGTCACATAGTATGGGTCCCAGTGCTGGAACCCTGTGATTGCATGATTAATGCTGGGGAGGGGGGTAGATGGGGCCTTAAAGGCTGCAGTAATAGGGGTTAGCTGTCACCACGGAAGCTTGTCATCCTTTGTCTGTTTGAGCGGGGGTAGAGTGGGATGGGTGTTAAAGCAGATGCGTGGCAGGGTGCAGAGCAAGATCAGAGGGCTGGAGGGGTGCTACAGTGTAGATTGCCAAATGCTCAAGATTCTCAACCCAGGCCAGTGAGTGCTGGCTTACCCAGGATGCACCAGTTATGATTATCCCTGCCTGAGGAATCAATTAGGGCTAAGCACCATTGTCTCCTGGCAAGATCTGAGCATTCAAATTTAAAAATCCAAAATAGGAAAAACTTTCAGGGAGGCATTTGGAATATTTATAATGAACAAATAACTTAATATAATATTAATTATTATTGCCAAGTGTCGTCTTTGCACAGAATTGGATTAAAAGTGAATTTGTCATTTCATACATTGTTTAAACATGCATTTATTCTTGACTATAGTATAAATGGTAGACTAACAGTTCTTGCAGATTACAGCCAGCTCAATAGAGTTTTGACCCCACAAACAGACTTGAGTAGACATCAGAGGCAGTTTTTGTAGAGCAACTATGTGTTATGACGAGGAATAGGGGTATCACCTGTGTGATGATGGACATACTAACAAGTTCAGTATATTTACAGACTGTAATTACCATAGACTGTTATATATATACAGTTATGCTATACAGTCTATCGTAATTACTTTTATTTGATTGCATTGCCTCATCTTACTGCCTTCGGGATGTGCTTTACTTGGCTCTGTGTTTAGATGGACATTGGCACCATATGTGAGTGTCCCCAATGCACAGTGCAAGTCCTCTTTTGATTTGTAATGTTTCACTAAAGTGTCCCCGCCAAAATGAATCCTGATCATTATTTCGGCGCATTCGAGCCAGTCTTGTTTCATCACTGTCCAAGGGCACCACTGTGGTCTCAGCCCTCTCTATCAGATGGCAGCAGATGTCTGTCAGCATGCTCCTCTCTTTTCCTCCCAGACAGAGCGCTCTCTCCCTCTGACTCTCCTGCTCGCCTGTGTCTCTTCAGACGCTGCTGCTGGAGATGAAGTGGAGAGTGAATGGGCCGTGTGGCGATGGACCGCTCCAAAGACAAGGCACGGTCTGCCATCCATTGCTCATTTGTCTCAGAGAGACAGAGAGAGAAAGAAAAATAAATAATGTGGCAGAGCTGAAATAGTTCACTGCTGTGGTGAGAAAGAAAAAAAATCCTCCAAGGGGTGTAAATTGGCTCTTAGAAGGAAGGAGTGAGAGAGAGACAAGAGAAAGAAAAACAATTGCCCTTTACCTTTGAGGTTGCATGTCATTTCTCCGCAACTTACTCTCGGGCAGATTAAGGTCGAGTAGTCCGTTTTGTCTCCCTTTTGAGCCGAGGGAAAGCGAGATTGTGAAGGTCTTCGAAAGAGGTTTTAGATCCATCCCCGGTGGATATGTGGAGACGTGTCTTGATAATAGCCTCTTGGCTGAAAGCCTGAGCTCCTCAGCACATTCTGTCTGGCTGCTCCGCTCCTGTTTTTGATCTGGCTGACATTGAGAGGGTTAGTCCATTATCGTCCATGCTGAAGTCGCAAATGATACAATACAACATGCTTCAGCTGCTATTCTTGCTGTTGCATTTTGACTTGTCTCTGGTGGTGTCTCTTGTCATAAAGTGGTGCTTTTGTCACCTTTTAAAGTGCATTAAAAAATGTCTCTAATAATTACACAGGCCTTTTTTTATCAGTGTACATAACCATTCCTAACATTCATATAAGTCTGGGTTTGACCATTTAAATAAGTTCTTGTTTTTAATATAAGATATTGATGGCTCTTACAAATGGGAAATAAACTGTCTCCGGGACTCTCCTGAGCTCTGTAATAGGCTACTCAAATTTCACTTGCTTCAGTTGTGTTAACCAGACAATAAAGTTCCTAGGAAACAGGCCTCCCCACCTGCCAGTTATTGTGCATGTGTGCACGCTGAAGTGACTCCTGTGGTGGCTGTGTTTGATGAAAATGCTTATAAATTATGTGTAATAAGTTTGGCCACTACAATAATTCCTGGAATTTTCTTTGTCTCTACATTGACACAGTGATGCAGGCAATGAAGCCTTCACTATATAATATTATTATGTGTAGTATCTCATAAGTGTATCTGTTATTATTACCATACTTGCAGCCACTGTACACAGTATTATGGAAACTTTGATCTATTGGAGTGAATTTGTGGTAGTTACCGACAAACAATAAGCTAGAAATCTATACAGTCATAGGCCATATCCTACACATACATTTTTTGACATATTTGACATGAGGTTAGAAGAGATTTTCAAAGAGTCGCCATCTCTCCAAAATATATTACAGACTAGTTCAGGTCCCTTGAACTTGAAGAAATTACTCATATGCAATCTCACAATGGATGTAACCACTTGAATGTAACCAAGTGAGTCTCCCTAGAATGCTCTTTTGTGGCTCAGTGAAAAGCATGGGATGTCGCGTGGTATGTACTGTACTCTTCCTGACTTTCATTTTTCCTTGTTTGCTTGTCTTTCTCTCTTTGATTGTGGGAGAAAATGTGTAATTGCAAATAGGGCCAAATAGGATGTAATTGCTGCTGTTTGATGATTAAAATGCAAAACTAATGATTTCCCAACACTAAGGTCAGACGGAGTTTAATTAGAAAAAGCACAATCAGTGTCACCTCTAGCACACTCTGTTGTCGTCTGGTCCAGTGCTATCCAACTCAGAGCCTGTCTACATAAACGAAAGGGACTTCTAAATGAAGAAACAAAACAAAAATCTTCTCTATTTTTTTCCACTGGAGCTGTGAGTGTTGAGGCTTAAAGAATGGAACCAAGATGAAGGCAAATCCTGTGGGATGCCATTACACATGGCACTAATGTTCCTTTGTGGAATCTGATGGGAACTGGTAGCAAAACAATGAAAGAAATACCTTAACATCTTTTAGTTGTGGCTAACTAACAACCAGGGTTTCTTAGTTCTGTTTTGCCAGGATATTTTGTTTGCCCAGATTTGCCCTTGACTAAATAATAAAGGGAAAATAGTAAATGGAATAATGAAAATGCATCTAATTTTTTCCTCTAGTACAATCTCCTACCACACTATATTTAAAAAGTGCATTTGCCAGATCAGTCAATTACCTGAATTGATTAGTGGAGATAATTAGACATTAGTGTCAATCTAAACTAAGAAAACAGCGTTGGTTGAAATTTATTTATTTATTTATTTATTTATTTATTTATTTAGCTAGCAGCCATTCCTGTTGGATTTGTTATTAGGGCAAGAAAGACTGACCATTCTTCTCAGCATCAACAATTATCATCAAATCCTGCAGGGTTGTATTTTGAGCAGGTTTGGTTGACTGAGGTTTTTTTGTATTTCTTTCATGCGCAAGATCAAGAGGGAAATGAGGCTCTCAGAACAGAATCAAATCAAATCTTGGAGCTGTCTGCCTTCTTGAAAGGCTTGTGTGGCATTAGTGGTGGAATAAGACAGAGCAATTGGACTGTAATTCCTTTTCGGCTATTAGCCACCACTGCTTGCAGCCCGGGTTATTTCTCCCTCACCCTCTCGCCTTTGATTAATTCATTATTTCACAACAAAGCCGAGTTACATTTCGGTTTGGCTCCTCCAAATTGGATACACCAACAATTCCCTTTTCAGCAAGAATGGACGAACAAATGGACGGGAAAAGAAAAGGGAATATTAAAAAGAAGCTGCAGTGTTACGGAGGAAAATAGATGTTCTCTCATTTGGCTTAATAATTTGTGGAGTTTTCATGTTTTATTTATGCTTTGTGGAAGCGCTGGCTCTCGTAAATCACTGGCCTAATGAGGCAAATCAGTTGGGCTGTATTGATTTAGGCTGACTGCCCCCCCCCCCTTCCAACCAGCATCACCACCTCTCCATACCCCTCCACCTCCACAGCTTCAATCAGGCCTGGCTCAGCCCTCATGCTGGCTCCTAATGGAAGTCTCTGGCCCACAGGACACAATCTAGTCCCTTCATTCAATATCTCCATTATTATGTACATTAGCTCTGTCCTCTGTGTTGTTGCTGGCGCTGGCTTGTTTGCTATTTTGGGGGGTAACGAATGTGACCCTTCATGCTTCGAAACTTATAAATCAAGGGGCCAAGAGTTACTTTGTTCACAGAATTCTCCAGATGCCCCCACACACACACACTCCTTCTTCTCTCCCCCACCCCTGTTCCCTGACTCCATGGGCTCCGTGCTGTGCTGACCTTGAGTTTGCTGACATGAGCCCCGTCCCCCCCGAACCTGCTGACACACTCCACACATAGGCGTTTCCGCCCCCACCCACACCCCCCAACACCACCTCCCCAACCCCTTTCCCTCCCCTCGCCCCTCCCCCTGGTCTTGCACCCCCCCTCCGCCCCCACCCCACCGAGCGAGCGCACCTTCGCCAGGCACCCACGGGCCAGAGACGGGCCGTGTTTAGAATGCGAGGCGGCTCCTCTGGTGCGTATCGATTCGCTGAGTCCGCTCCGGCCGCCTCTCCCCGGCAGCGGCAGCCATTCATCAACGCCCCGGTGCCATGACTGGGGAATTCGCTTGGCAAGCCTCTGTCAAACACCGCCGCTGCCGCTTCAGAGGGGCGACGACGGATGACGCAACGTCAGCAAGACATACGACCCATTTGGTTCTGGCTGTTCAAAACAAGCAAAAGCAGTGGTGCACAGTCACGTTTTGGTACTCACCAGTGACTAAGTTCCAGACTGTCTGAGTAAATGTTCCCTAATGCATGTTTTCCATTAAGTGATACTGAGGTGATCCTGTTATGTATGTCTAATTATACAAATCCTATGCTTGTTTCATGTTACTCGTTGTTATTTGAATAATTTAATGATATTTCTATGGGGTGATGATTGTAAACACTTGTTTCATTCTGTGTCTGCATTACCAATGCCAGATTCTCTGCAGAGAGTTTGCAGTTTGCTCTTCACCACCTTGCCCCCACCCCTCTCTACCAATCCCCCCCCAGTTTGGTAAGACATTTTTGATGGATAACTTCAAAAGCCATCAGCAGGCATTTGTCCCATTGCACACGCGGTCAGGGTTAGCTGTGGCAAGGACAGCCAATGGCTCTGTGTCACATTTGCGTTAAATAACTTTGACAGACGGATTTTATTGTCTCTCAGGGTTGGATGTAATCAGATGTGAGGCGGTGCCACACTGAGGCAAATAGGACATGGCTCTGCTGGTGGGAAAGCTGGTCTCCTGACTTCTTCCCTCCCTCTCACCACCCCTCACTCTCTTTCTATTCTCTCTCCCTCTTTTTCTTTCCATTCTCTCTCCCTTTTTCTTTCCATTTCTCTCTTTCACTTTCTCTATCTCCCTCTTTTTCTTTTTCTCTTTTTCCATCTCACTCTCTTTCTCTTCTATCCCCTCTTTCTCAGTCTCCCACTCCTCCAGTGGCAGCATGTGATCTTTCCGCCAAAACAGAAGTAACAGTATAATTGCATTATTTCTACACACCACAGTTATCTTTGTGGCTAATATTATTATTAAGCATGATATCAGTAATCTTGTTTTTGCTTTTATGTGGTCACCACAGAAATCTGTTTTGCCGAAGGCTGTTTAGCACCTGTATCTGCAAATTAAACTGTTATGCTTTACAGGAGTACTGAATATTAGCATGAGCGGAGTTTGTTAGAATGTAAATTAATAGACACGGTACACAATTCAGATCAAATAGAAAGTATTGGTGCTGTGTTATTGCTTTTGTGTCTCAAACAAGAACCAAAACAACTCTGCAACAAAATTATATTCTGGTTGGGTACTCTTTAGTCAAATCTGAATTTGCATGTGGGTCACAGTTTATCTCTGTGCAGAAAACCATTTCTTTGGCCTCCTTGAGTTCCTCTCTGCACACGTCCGTATCAGTGCCATTCATGCTCGGCTTTGTGTGAGTAATACAAGCAAGGACACAGGGTTTGGCAGCACCGCGCTACTCTCTCTGCTCTGTAAATGTACCCCTGTGTACAGCAACAACAGTAAATGCATTTTCTGTTCTTGCCTCTCTTTAATTCACGGTTCAGACTGCGCCCAACTTGCTGAGGCGGCCGGGTCACCCCAGCTCGGTGCTCATCCATCCCCGCCGCTTGCCTTTATCTCCTCTCCTGCATTCCCTCGCTCCGCAACCCATTTGGGAGGTCACGGCCCCTCCTGTCATTTGTGAAATTGCTTGAATGCATTTCACTCAGACCCTCACCCGAGCTCACTCGCAAGCCCACTAACACACACACACACACACACACACACACACACGTGCACGCACTCACTCACACATTCACTCGCTCACACACACACACACACATGCATGCATACACAAGTCTTTATGGATGCGTTCACTATGTCGACACATGGAGTCAAATCATATCCTGAGAGGGGTTGCGCTGCGGGGCAGTGCTCAAAATTCATTGCAGGGTAATCCTCTCACGCAGCGCCACTCTCGGGCCCATGCGCCCAGCACAGGCACCCAGCCCTGCTAATCCACCGCTCTTCCCCTCTCATTCACTGGCAAAAAGGACCCACTGAGAGTGGTTTTACCGTTTAAGCCCTGTGTGTGTGTGTGTGTGTGTGTGTGTACAAAGACAAAGAAACTGGTCTTCACCTTTTCAATTACCCGTTTAAGCCCTGTGTGTGTGTGTGTGTGTGTGTGTGTGTAGTAGGAAGAGGCATGCAAAAGACAAAGAAACTGGTCTTCACCTTTTAAGAAGCATCATTTACTGACATTGTTACAGAAGTAAAGAAACAGGGATACAATTTCTGGTTTTATGAAAAAGGACTCGCACTGGGGGTGGTGACGACTGGGTGTTTGGAGGGCAGAATGAGTTAGGGGGTTAGGCACCCAACAGGGTCTGCACATTTGTAATTGTGTGTGTGTGCGTGCGTGTGTGCGTGCGTGCGCGTGCACATTTGAGCACAAACAGGGTGCCATAGCAGCCAGATGATGCCGTGGAGTGTGGGGCACTGTATGAGATGAGGAGTAGTGTGGTTGCCACGGCTCCCGTCCTTGGGCCCTCCTCCACAGCGCCAGGCTTCATTACTCCCCCGCTCTGCCGCCATGGGCAGGCTGCTCCCCAAGCGGCCGTAAAAGACGGGCGTCCTCTCCACGCGCTGCCTGGACCCAGCTGTGACCTCTCCTTATTAATCACCACCCAGTAACTTCACCAGCCCCCCACCTCCAGGTACCCAGCACCATGTCCCTCGGAACGGCCTGGAGGGAACAGATGAGCTCTGAGAGCCGCCTAATGTGTAATACTTTGGGCACATTATATATATCGCCAGGACTAGCAACAGTATGAATAACTTGGCTAAACAGAGGGGTTCAAACAGTGGAGTTGAAATTAAAACTGGCAAAAGCCTTCTTCATGACTTTGGTGGTCATATTAGTGAAGATGAATATGATTCCTAGCCTAGCAGTTCTTACCTCTCTCTCTTTTTCTTATTTCTCTCTCTTTCTCTCTCCCTCCCTCCCCCTCTCCCTAACTCATTCAGCCCTGGCTTTTCCATCTATGCAGAGGACACAAAGAGTACAGCTATGCCCCCTCTCCCTGAGCCCCAGCAAGTTTTCACAGGATGCCAGATGCACCAATGCCCTGGAGAAGAGCCCAGAGCACGCGGGCACTCTGCGCGGCCTGGACGCTCAGATGGGGTGCCAGGGCAGGCACGGGATGAGTTGTCACGAGCGGACAGCTTCAGAGGATCCCCCAGCTCATACGTGACACGTGTTGGCCCTGCTCCCGATCTTCTCAGCGAAGGAGAGGGCCCAGGGACCCATGTTCACGCTGAATAAGTAGGTGACTGAGCGTCTGTGTGAGAGCGCCATTGGCAGAGCATCGGAATATCAAAAGGTGAAATTCCTTTGGTCGTTCTTTTGACATTGTCCATGAAGTGCTGCGTGCCCGTATCTGTGCAATACAGGTTGGTAGTGCAATTTCATAGTTTGACATGGCAAAAACACATTTGTGTGGCCAGTACATGTTGACAGTTGGGAAGGTTGGAATTTTGATTCACTTTCAACACAAACCAAACTGGCCTCCATTCCTCTTTCACAAACAATGCCGCTGTCCCCCCGACAATGGAGTTCCATGCTTTGCCATGACACCAACTTGTCATTGCTCTGTGGTAATAGGCTTGGCTGGCTCTCCTCTCCTGGGTGTTTCTTGACGCTCTGGCGGTCGGATGGACACTGGGGAGGCGGCGTGCTCTTTGCAGGCAGTCTGTGCAATTTAAACCTGCCTCGGGCATGTAGATATTACTCCCTGGCGACGCGGCTGAAAATTAATGAAAATTGTTTTAGTGGGGATCATCATTAACATTCTCCTTTGGATGCCCTTTTGTCATATTGCCATGGCTCTGTGTGTGTGTGTGTGTGTGTGCCTGTGCCTGCCTGTGCCTGTATGTCGGTGTACTTTTTGCCTCCTTTGCCAGACATTCCTTTTGATGAAGAGCAGATATGGCCATTTTGCATGACAAAATAGGATTTTTTGTTTCCCACTGGCAACTGGTCATTTTACTCTTCTTCTTATAACAATATTTCTTGTTATCACTGCAGCATTGGTTTTGAACCTTAAAATAATACTTTTAGAGGACAGAGCTAAAAGCATGGAGCTTTTTCTCTTCCTTCATCCCCTCCACACACACACACACACACACACACACACACACACACACACACACATGAACATAAAAAGCCACAACTGGAGTCCAGCTCTGTTGGCTGCCGTCTTCAGCAGCAGCATGAAGAGGAGTGTGATTCTCACTGCTCTGCCTGGCTTCACACCTATCGTTAAATTAAGAGCAATCTTTGCTTAAGGTCTGTAAGGGAAGGAAGTAAATATCACCCGCGCTCCTCCCGGCAGAAAATACAATATTTAAATGGGAAGTAATAGAATTGACATTTTACAGTTCATTATGCAGCCCATGACCTTTTGGGTGTATGACTAAGGTGCGTCTGAAATGCACGTATGTGGGGTGCCCCTAATGGGAAATATTTGACTTTGTCATGAACGCACTAAGGTCAGGAATGGAAAAGCTTAGCCCATCCACTCGAGTGTTTGCATTCACAGGTGATACAAACACAGAAAATGAAAGTGGCCCTGGTGTCAACATTTTAGACCACAATCTTGTTTTAGATAAAGACTTTTCATGGAATTGAACATGAATATCAACACATTTATAGACATAAAAGGTTGCCAGGTATGTTGTGTGTCAAATGGTTGGACAAACTTAACCACTGCATCGGCGTACTTACACAAAAGCTATTGATCCTGGAAAATTTGCAAGGGGCCCTCCCGATATCTTGCTCTACCTGACACTACAGTATCATGTGAGGATGTGATTATATCTATTTAAAGCTCTTCATAGGACCTAACACTCAACTTATCTTGTCTAATTTTTTTCATGGACTGTAGAATCTTCAGATTGACCTATAATCTTGTTCTCTCTCTTTTTTAATATAATGATGTCCTCTCTTGTTCCTCAGGGATAATCTTATTACTTGCTTGTCCTTTATTCTCTGTGTTACTCCCTTATTCTTCATTCAATTATTTGATGCATTTAATATGCTAATTTGTAGCACTATATAATTGAGGTCTTACATTTAAAAAGTCTGGTCCAATTTTTAGAAGATTATGAATTTCATCCTTTGGATTATAGTCTGCCAAAAAGATGGAAAAAAATCCTCCTATTATTTTTCAGGCTATTCAAGCTTAATTGTAAAAGGCCTTTGTCATAAAAAGTCAGTCAGCCAATTAAACCCAATTTCTTCTTGGTTTTAGATTGTCGATAGATGGCCCAATTAAGAACACAAGACTGGCGAGTCGACTGTTGTGTTGTCATTGTTCATCTGTCCTCTATAGCTTACCTGCAGTCCCAGAACTGAAATTATACCATATGAACATAAATCAGATGTCAGTGTAACTTTACATAAAACCATAAATCATGTGAACATAACTCTGTCAGTATAACATAACATAATATCATATCATGTATGAACATAGATTGGACATGAATGTGTTACAGTTTTAAATATGTGCTAGGTCTGATTTCATCTGTATAGCAGGTTTTTGAATGAGGCCAGTATGGTAGAACAAAGCAAGCAGTGGAGGATTGCAGTGAGCATTTCATGGGAAAGCTAAGGGAAATGTCAAAGTGATTAGAGTGTCTCAGGCTCTGATTCATGCCGTGGCTCAACAAGGGACTGTTTCACTGAGGAAATCTCATTCCTGAAATATTGAGTGACTGTTGATTCCATGTCAAAACATATTTAAAATTTGAATGCTGTCATTGTCTCTTCGGAGGATGTCTCCTTTCACTGGTGTCACAGGAGGCACCAACCACACATTTTCAATATATTCAAACCCTCTCTTTTCTGATTGTCTGTGTGACATTTTAAGTGGCAAAATAATGTGCTGGGGATGTTTTGAAATTGTTTGGACAGATCACTCAAGGGAGAGGTCTTTGATTGGGAATGTTGACAGAAAAGTGTAGTGACACAAGTGGGGAAAATTAGCTTTTCATTTCCATAGCTGAGAAACACAGAGCAGAAAAGAGAAAAGTCTTCACACAGATCTATTACCTTCATCTAATTGTTTGAATTATAAGATTGCCTGTTCATTAAGGAAAGTGAACTGTGCTGATTATCCTCCACCCCAGCATATTTCAGCTTCTAATAGATTAGCAGAGAGGGGAAACGTATGAGAAATTGGTCATCGTTTTTTCATAGTGGAACTAAGCCTAAATGGAATCATCATTCAAAAAACATTGTGTATTAGCACTTAAACAATGTAGTAATATCTACTGCACTGTGACATCTAGATAACACTCTCTGTACTTTATAACAGCTACTCTATGGTGTGCGTTCCTCTTCCTGTGAGTCATGTTGATGTGTTTGCATGTGAGTTATTTTGGTTGGGCAGGATACTGAGCGTCGAGGCGTGGGAAGGGGCCTTTCCGACAGAGGAGTGACGGAGGAGTGAGCTTGCATGCGGGCCTCGAGCTGGGACTGGGAATGTTCTGTCTGCGTAGGAGCAGCCCAGCCGTGAGAGGACGAGCTGGTCAGCAAGATTCCCCCCTCCTGCTCAGAACCTAAGGCTCTGCTCTGCTCTGCTCAGCTCCGCTGGTGCCTCTGTGGGAAGAGTGGCTTGGGAGGCCAAGTTATCCTGGCCGGAAAGAATGAGCTCGTGGGGCAGCAGCTGTTTGGCAGAGGTGGGCAGGGGTGGGTGGACTGTGAACTCAAACTGATCCATATGGTTTGGACATCCAGCCAACAATTTGGACCCACACAAAAATAAATATAGAGCAGAACATTAATCTCAGCATGAAATGCTTAAATATGGCGCAACAAAAAGACAGAAATTTTGAATATGAACAATATTTTCAAGACATTTTGAATGTGCCAAGAGTAAGAAAGAGAATGTGGCTTTTCATATGCTTCTATATATGTATTAGATGTACCTTCACATTATGACCTGTTATGGGATGATGACAACAACAGTGACTGATCTAAAGCAGACACTGTTAGCCATACAAGGCCATTTTGGCTCACAGCGGCTAATCACATTAGCCTATAACGTGATTTATATTTTGTACAAGAATAGAACCCAAATTAGCTGCCACATCTCCCTTGCAATCTTCCTGACTGGCATTGAGAAGATGAGATTACAATGGAACACTAATAAGGGTTTTGACATTCATGACATGACCACGCGATAGGCCCTACGTTAAATTTTCCTTAAATGATGCTCTCCCCCTCTCTGTCTCACCTCATATGTCAACCGTAATATCATAAATACCCAGGACACCTGAGATGAATATGAGTTGCATTCAAATGCATGTAATCTACATGGTATCTCTGCTTTGGGGGAAGGGTGGGGGATGGGACAAGAAATTGATTTGTCTGCCATCACTGATGTCTAAGACAACACACTGGCTATTCTACTGAAGTGGAGGCACTGGCAGAGTGATTGGACAATGGGCAGTAAGAGATGACACAAGTATCCCCTCCTTTGAACACAACAGCATCAAATTATCCACTTGGCTGTTAGTATTATCAGCCGATCAGCCTCATGACATAATTGCAGGATCTGTGTCTTGTTCGCTCCATTACGTTCACAAAAGGCCTCAGAATTAAACCACTTTAGTGAATAAAGTTGAGCACACTTGACTTTTATTGAGAGATATTTCCACATCTGATGCCATTACGGAGCACAATGGCATGACTGCCAGACAAGCAGAGCAGGAAAGGTACGAGACACAATATGAAGAACAGTCTTTCATTTTTGCATCGTTAATACGCCACACACCTTGTAAAGTCTAGACCACATTCTTTGCTGTCACCACAACCAAACATGAATGAGGTGTGTGTGGTGCAGTGTTAGTGCAGAGTAACATGACCATTTTACCTCAACCAACTTGACCATTTTACCTCAA
This sequence comes from Alosa alosa, assembly GCF_017589495.1. NCBI lineage: Eukaryota > Metazoa > Chordata > Actinopteri > Clupeiformes > Clupeidae > Alosa > Alosa alosa. Next base: position 26,957,326 of record NC_063207.1, read on the forward strand.
CCAATTACAATGTTTTAAAGCTTAGGGGACTGCAAACCACTCGGGAACATGCCAACTCCTTGCAAGTCTTTGTCATAATTTATTTTGAGTTGGATGCCAAAACAACTGCAGAAATACAAACCTTATCTAGTCAGGTTGTATAATTAATCAGATTTAATTAAAGTGCCCATTGTAGTTTTTTTTTGGTAGTTTTTCGCTTTTTCGTATATTTTTTTCTTTGCGGATCAACATTTTTCATCATTCATTTTTCTTTTGTTTTTATTTTGTCCCTCAAGGAAGCACAACCTGACAGACTTATCAGCTAACATGCCCAGACTCATTTCTTCCTTTCACCACAACTGACATAAATTGGAAAATATCACTTTGATCTAAGAAGCGAAAACAAAAACAAAAACCTAATTAGTTTAATTTGCTCACATCCAAATATGCATGGTTACCAAAGCAGAGAGGTCTGAAGCACATGAAAGAAATAAAGACTTGCAATCAATAGGACACAATTAATCATTCTGTGATTTATTTTAGTCATTTTAGACCCTCTCTAACACTTCTTTGTCACTGCCAAGCTGCAGACATGTTTCATTCTCTGTGCAGGGAGATTGATACAACCGCTGTGATGTATCAAGGCCCTGCACAGAAATGCCTGCCAAGCCAGCTCCAGTCCCTGGAGGTCTTGTAAAAGAAATCCTGGAGTGAAATACTACAAGCCATATTATGGTGCTTAGGCGTTCATATTGCTCCATGTAATGCCTCATGTTGTCCTCAGTAATAAAGTAGAGGGGGTAATACCCCCACAGAGCAGCTAATATGGCAGGGCTGAGATCTGAGAATAAGTATTAATCTCACCGCATTGTCTCTATGATATATGTTTTTTTTCTGTAAATGGAGCTGTAGCTTCAAAATATTCTTAATATTCCAATTATTGTGAAAAAAAAAATGTGTTTACCAATAAATGCTCATTTCACATAGGTAATCTAGTACCTATTATGACTGTAATAAGAAAGCACAGTAAAAAAGAGGTCTTTTTTGTCTCTTTTTAAGTTTAAGAGAATACAGCAGCCATAAGGATTCATGCATACGTGGTGCTCAACTGCTTAATGCTGTGAGCTTAGCGCTCCCCTGCTAGCTTTAGCAATGACTGCTGGCAAGCTCTTACCATTAAGTTTTCACATCAAAGGGATTTAGTCAAATTCAGCGCAGACGGTTAAAAAGTGGGCTCGCTGTGGATCTTGTAAATGCAGTCTTTGAGTTGTGCATCTCAGGGGACACTTCACACACGCAGCAAATGGAGGGTCTCTCTGAAGGGAAGAGGGAGCCAGTGACAGGCGTCAAGAAGGCTCCATGGAGCACTGCTATCACCAGCTGGGCTCAGGTAAGTGTTTTCCCACCAAAAGGCTTCTGTCTCTGTAATGTTCTCCTCTGAGGATCTGTGTTTGTGTGTGTTGGCTGTGTCTTCCAGTGGCACTGTCTGGTATTTAGCTGTATCTGCCTTTGCTGATGTGATTTTGTCTCTTGTTTTAGCATCTTCTTGTCTACATCACTCTTGCTTTTTCAAATGCCAGTTATTTGGGCCTTAAAATACACACAGGCTTGGCAGCTACACTTACCCTTAGACTGTAATTGTTCAGATTCATTTTCCAAGCAAAAACCCATTTACTGAGCTCTATTGTGACTCCTCTGGATTTATTTATTTTCCGCATTTTTGTGGTCATATTCAATGTTTTCCCATTCACAGAATTAGAATACCTATTCTTGTTTCTATGTTTTCATTACATGCTTTCTCTCCCTGAGGGGTGAGTCTCAGCTCCCCTGTTGTGGAGGCAGTGCCCCTTCAAATGCATGAGGTCTTGACTACCTCAGTGTGGGTCCTTGCAGACTGATCAATGCAAATGTTGTTATTTAGCCAAGCCTGAAATTAAAAGGCTTTCGGATCAATCGGATGTGTTTCCACGCAGCAAGGTGGGCTCGCAGCAGTCGCTCTCTTGCTTTCATGTGTAATAATAAAAGAAGAGTCCCCCTGGTCGCTGAACAGTCCTCTGTTTACCTCCTTGTGGTTACACAAAACACACGCAGCAGTATCTCACTGTCAGTCACACTCACACACGCACACAAGCACACTCAGTCACTCACATGCACATGGTTTGGAAAGACCGCATGGTTGAGAAGGGCTACATTCAGAGCTTTTTTGGGCTGACCCACTTTCTGTGCTTGGCCATGCTTGTGCTGCCTGTGCCGGGGGAGATCCCAGCAGATTCCCCCTGAAGAGGAGGCTCAGTCTCCTGACAGTCAAGCACTGTGGCAACGCTACACCCTCCACACACACACACACCCCGCCATCCTCACATTGAAAATAGTGTTTTTTCTTTTCTTATGAACACACAAAGACAACGATTATTTTGCATATTCACTCTCCTCCTCCTCCTCTCTCTCCCTCTCTCTGTCTCTGCAACACACTCACATGCGCCATGATACTTGTCTCACCATTTTAATTTATCAGCTTCTCTGTCTTAAACGCTACAACAGAAATACTGTATTCCACTTTCACTCTTTCTCTCTCTTAGACAAAATAGATAGTCTCCTCTAGCAGCTCTCTCTGATCTGCAACATGGCCCCGTCTGCATTTACCATTTCTGTTAAATTGCTCTAATCTCACTGTATCATAGGGGCCTTAGTGGTTATAAATTAAACATAAATGCAAATTCACCATGCCATTGTTCCTCTCCACTCCTTCAAATAGTGCAGTGTGCATCTGTGGATTAATACAAGAACACTATGCTTGCTTAATGTGCAACGTAACCGTAACAGCTTCACAAGTAGAATATAGGCAGCAACTATAACAACAAACTCATAGACTGGTTAGCACTTAAACTCTGTCAAAATAAGTAAGTTTACTCTAACAGACGTTAAATCTGCATTTTTTCTTTTACCTTGTTTTGGGTCTTGTAGAGTTTTCAAGTTGATTAATTTAGCAACATAATAATTAGACTGCAGGTTACTCTATGTGCAAGCCAGAAAAGCTGGATTCAGATAGTCTTGGTGCTTGTAGTTCCCAAAACGTTCCACTAGGGGTCCTTTCTTTCAAATGTTGGTAATCGTGACTGACGGCCAACATGAGTGACAGTGTTCAGTGTAGACTTTTACAGGTCCTTAGATGTCACTGTTGCATTCATTCACCAAGGCCTGGCGCATAATGAACCGTTGTTTTCATACAGTGGACATAAGGCGATTATTGAGCGATATTAAACTGAATAACCAATTCATTAAAAGTCAGAGTTACATTTTATTGGCCTGTGTTGCCGTTTTACCTGTTGTGTCAATCATCATCATTATTCTTTTCCCAACGTGCAAGGAGAGCATATTAAAGAAAAACTTAATTCGCCTTCAGGATTTATAAACAATAACATTTAATTCTAAAAGGTAATATTTAGGCTAACATATTGTGTAAAAAAACAAGCGGTAGAGAAGGGATAAAATAGAGCTAGGCACAGTGGGCTAGATATCAACCCTGCGTCAATTCAGGCCCACGTGGAAATATTTTTGTCACTTTTTTATGTGCATGCACTTTTCAGTTCAGACGTTGTTCTTATTAATGGTAGGCTACCTTATAGGCAGCAATATCATCATATAGCCAATGGAAAGGGTTTTCCCCTCTTCGCTCATGTGTCATGACAGATGGAAAATAGTGTAGAACAGACTGAGCGGGGAAACTGCAAATTAGGCTATATTGACCTAATAAAAAACGAAGAAACAGCACTGCTTCAAATAAATATAGCCTATCAGGTAATGAACAACCCATTGTCAGATCTACCGTATCTTCTACTTTTTCATTTCCAAAAGATGTTCACGTTGTTTTGTTAGTTTTTTTTATATTCTTCATCGACTATTAGTACTTGGGTGCTTTGAGCGTCTACATATTAACACGCATATCTTGTGATTGCGTATGATGCTGTCTCCCGGAGCAGTAGAAACTGGATTGAGCCGTAGCGGTGGGCGAAAAGCAAAGCCAGACACAGATCGCTACAATCTAGAGAGCACAGGCAGGCTATACTAAGGAAATGATAATGTCAACAAGAAATGTTCAAACAAACAGTGATATTTTCATATTACCTCTGCGGAACTAGCTAAATTATAAATGATGTCTTTCAGATTACAAATAGATCATGTGTATGACAATTCTTGAGACAGTAAATGGTTATGTCTATGAAAAGTATATTTGCCTGGAAAAGGTATGTGCCATTTTCGTGCTCACGGGGTCCTAAACAGCCAAGAACGTCGTTAGACGAGCCAAGAAAAACTCATCAGTATGTTTCTCTTGTTAATAATGATAACATGAAGTTCTGTGAGTCAATAATAATCTCCTTCAGACTTAAACCAGTAATTTTCCTTTGAGCACATTTGTGGATCCAGTCCGTGTTTTCCCCATAGCCGTCGCGCCACAGAGAGGTGGATAACAGCAGTTGGAAATCTCTCTCATACCATGCTGGGCCAGAGGGGCTCCGTGAGACATGCACTCACCCATATCCGGGTTAGAGAGGAAAAGGATGAAAAAAGTTTCATTTAAACCTGGACTAAAACTTTCAACATGAAGCCGCACTGACGCGACTCCCGCTGTTGCTGTCAGTGGATCTTTTTTTTTGCTTCTGATAACACAGCAAAGACGGCTCTCTCGGCGCTTCGTTTGTTCTATTGAAGACATTTCCTTGTCTCTGTTTGTCCGTATTTCTCTGGTTAATTGTTTTGCGTGCGCATTTTAGGTTATTGCCGGGGGATGTTGGAGTGATCATGGCCGCGCAAGTGGCATCTGCCCCGGCCGCATCTAATAGTAAAAATAAAAATGTATCCGGAGGTTTGAGTCAAGAATTAAACTCTGGAAAATCAGGAGGGACGACACAAGGATCTGGCGCAATGCACGGAGCCGGAGACGGGACTGCAACTCTGAATAATGTAGACCATCGTCTACCGACTGAGTTGAACATGACCAACAGAACTTGTACACCAGCGAACAGTAATTCTGACAAGCCGAAGGAAAGTGGAAATATAACAACTTCTGGTTCTTCTTCGTCTAACTCTACAACCTCTCCGAATATGGAAACTGGTTTGATATCAAATCATAAACTAAAAGGCATTGCTGGAGACCTTCCTTCATCTCTCAATCGTGCGCCTCAGCAGACACAGTTCAATCAGTTTTCACATCATCAGCGTCAGTTACAAAGTAACAACATCAACAAGAACCAAATAATGACACCAGGAGATAACGACAATCAGCAGCACGGAGGAAAAGAGAATGTTTTGGGGAGACATGTTGAACATCAGCAAATGCTGAATAAAGGTGGGGAGGATCAGCCTTGCAAACCAGACCAGATGGGCAGTAGGTATGAGCACGCCAACTTTGGACCAACGAACAGCAACAACCACGCGCATAACCCCAGTGGCAAAAGTGGTGTTTCTGAGTTTAATAATTATTATGGTAATTCCAGAGCAGGGCCCTGCTTTGATCAACATGGCGGCCAACAAAGCCATGGTATAGGAATAATGCACTCTTCGACAAACAATAATGTGGAAAACTCGCATGAAAGCTATCATAACACCCAGTACAACCATTACCCGGGGTACCGACAGGGGTACGGTAGCGCCGGCTACGGTATGATGGGCGGCTCGCGTCAGGGTAATAACATGTTGATGGGCCCAAGCAGCAACTCATCTGGCCAAAGCAAAGGGTTGGCATCTGCAAGTTCTTCTGGAGGAAATATCGGGAGCTTTCAGAGATTTCCTGGACAAAGCCAGCACCCCTCGGGGGCTACGCCGACATTGAACCAACTTCTCACGTCTCCGAGTCCCATGATGCGGGGATATGGTGGTGGCTATCCAGACTACAGTAGTTCTGCTGTACCCCAAGCGGGCATGGGGATGAGCAAAGAAATAAGTTCGCAGTATGGGTCTTCGGCTCATGCATGGGGAGGCCAACGAAATCATCCAGGAATGAGTCCTGGGAACGGACAAAGTCTCAACAGACCTCAGGTAAGGAGCACCTCTTAATCGTCTCACTGAAGTGCTTGTGTTTTACTGACCGTGGACTTCATGTTCGCCATGCTGACTTTTGATTCTAAAGAGGCTATAAATGATTAATATGTAGCTATTGCATTCGTGCGCGTAGCACAAACACTGTAGCCCTACATTACGCACACGTAACATCGCTCGTAATGTTAGAATTACCCTACTATACCAATTCATGTTTACAGTAGTCACCTCCTTATGTCTTCTTCCTAAAGTCATACAATTATTCTGTTGGTTAACGCGCAGTACTAACATACCCTATAGTAGATTGAGCCGCTTTAATGCTGCCTGGGTTTCAATTTCCAGTTTTTGTTACGAAGATTATTTGAGTAAAATGCCTCTCAGACCTCGATGTGATTATGAACACGTGCGCCTCGCTGTCGAACTTGGAGCTGCCCGTTTGAATAATACATTATACATGGCAGCAGAAAATAGAGCCATGAAACTTTAGAAGCTAAGTCGCAAAACCAGTTTCATTTGTAGATGTGTGGCTAAAATGGTGTGGCCTGCAAACAACAGCTTTTGAATTCGTCGTCTTTTTCGCTTTTCTGAAAGGTGACATTGTGTTTGCATGTCTTCTCCGTTTGAATTGCGGAGGCAAAACAGTTTATAATAGTCTTCGGACAGCTGGCTCCGAGTTGACATCAAATCTGACACCTGATTGGCTCTTCGTATCCATGGGGCCTTTTGTAAATAAAGAAAAACGCGCGCTCACGGTGACCGTGCAGCTGCTATTCATACAGGCTCGAGCTGTGGTTGAAGGTGATGATGGTGTGTCGAATAAAAGGCAGGTAAAGAACTACATGAAAATTATATCGCTTTAATGACTTTATTACGCACAGTAGACTATCAAAATGTTTGACATATCTTTGAATTGCACATTACACTATAGATAAATTAGAACGCTTGTGTGATGAAGGGCTTTCACCTTAGGCCTAGTAGCCTAATATCCCCCCGAAAGTTATCCTACATCCTATCTTAGTATACATACTTAGACCAAATATAAAGTACTACATTATTATAAAGATGGCATGAACAATATTTCAGGAACAAAACGGAGTAATAATTTTGACATAACCCGGTATCACATTGTGTTCGTCTAATATTGTCGCCTATACCTTACACTCTATCAGCCTTCTAGAGAATTATTTCTCTCGATTTCCACACATAGCTCATGGCCTCAAGATTTTCATATAACATATACTAGCCTTCTTTATGTTATGTAGGCTATACTATTCTAACTAAATATCTATTAGTATTAACATTATGGGCATAACTCTTCGGGCATAACATTGTCATAACAAAAGACATAATTTAGGTTATGAAAACAAATGTGACAACTGCCCCCAGGCTAGCAACAATTAGGTTGCAATATTGTAGGTGTTAAATAATTAAAATAAAATTGTGTGAAGTCTAGATTTTACATTGACTAAAAATAATTTCGAGTGAAAAGACATGTGTTGGTAGTTTACTTAAGTACTTAAATTCCAGTGTAGAATACCAACACAAAGTGGAGCCATAAACTCAATATTTTGACAGCCATTTTTCTGTGTTTAGGATGAATTAACTAGTAGCCAAAGCCCATCTGGAAAAAAACGTGCCTTTCACTTGTTGCCAGTTTTCTTTTCCACCCCCCAATTTTTCTGTCATCAGGTTTAGTCTAGACTGAAAAAAATAACTCTCCTCCACTACAAGCTTGTTACCCCACTTTTTCCTGGCCAGTCACCAGTTATCAGACATGGGGGAACACAGCCTCTCTCTCTTTCTTCTTTCTCTCTGTCTCTCTCTCTCTCTCTCTCTCACGTGCACACACACACACACACACACACACACACACACACACACACACACACACACACACACACACACAGGCTTATCTGTGCAGCAACAGCTAAGGGGAAGTGATGGGCTCCAGCTGAAGTTCTCCACTGTCAGGATAGCATTGTTCTGATTTCAATTGATTCAGCCGTTAGAGGAGTTACTCAAGGCTCCAATGCAGCCAAGGACAACTAATGGAAGAGGGTGCTTCTGTGAATGTCTGTGTAGGGCTGACCCCATAACCCCACTCCCCCATGACCCCATTCACTAGACATTTTTGTCTGTGCACAAAGCAGTTACAACATTGCTTAATATCAGAACTATGGAAAAGTTTTTCTATGCATATGCATTTTTCTATGCATATTTGTGTTGTTACATACTTTTGGAAATGTCACATTATTATTATTATTATTATATTTAGTGATGACATACTATACAAGATATTTCTTCTAAACATTGAATGTATTTTATTTGGAAATAGAACATTTGAGCAAGTGTAATAATAGCTTAATTATATTTTTACTTGATATAGGCAACAATAAAATACAAGAATAATAAATGTATTATATAACATCATTATTTCCCGTAATTTAAATGGGAATGTCTTTAGCTAGATGATGCAGGAATAAAAAAAAAATCTGTTATTAATGGAAAAACTCTTTGTTGTCTGAACCATAAGTAGGAGATGCTGCTGGTAAAGCTGTGTGTCTTTAGTCATGCCCGAGTTCCGCTGACCACAGCCAGGGAGGTGGTGCCTGGTGCCTTATCTGTGGGTGAGAGCCGACGGAAGGAGGCACGCCAGCAGCTGCTCCTGGCCCGTGCTCTTGTCCGCCGCATTTGCTTTGTTTGTGTTGGTTTGTTTACATGTCGGCCTCAGAGCTGATTAGGAACAACTGAGTGAAATTTTAATTTGCTCTGTTGCTCCTGATAAGGGGCCTGGCAGTGTTTTCATCTTCCAGGATGAAACGCCACGTGCAGGAGCGTAATTGGCAGATGGGTTATCCCAGGACTGCCCGTGGCTTTGTTAAAATGCCAATTAGTTCTGATTCACCATGACAAAAAAACAGAGAGAGAGAGAGAGAGAGAGAGATACAGTGATACAGAAATTGACCAGTGAGGTTTCCTGCCTCACATATAATTAGCCTACTAATAAAATAATTGAAGCTTTTTTGGTTCAATCCTGTGATGATAAGAAATTGATTGGAAGAAAAGCTGTGCATTTATTTATATGTGGACTCATTGTCATGTGAGATGTAGCAACATTTGTACAATTAAATAATGTGAAAAACTGTCTAATGCTAATGAATTGTTGTCAGCCTTCAATGTCACCGCATGGGATCATAAAGTAATTTATCACCAATGATCTCAAAGTGCTCAAGCATCATTAAGGGTGTATTATAATGATTTAAAGACATTTCAATTGCAAGACATTAAGCACAAATTCAGAAGGAGCTGCCAGGCATGACCGCCATAGAGGCATGTTGTTCACCTCAGGTAGTCAGCAGGACCATACTGATACGTTTGCCTGCAAACTGCAAGTGTAGGTGTGTTTTTCAAACTCAGTGTTGCAGGAACATTCCTGTTCAGACATTTTGGTATCTGTTTATTTACTTCTTTGGAATAATGTAAGCTGGCGTGACTCTATACTCTCTTGTAGTTTGTAGACAGACAGAAGTGTCTGGAAGCAACAAGGTTGGTCCTGTATGTGCAGAGGCTAGGCTCAAGCTGAGCATGCCAGGTTGGGTTGTTCTGGGGGGTGAATAGCAGACGCCCTAATGTTGACAGTGAGCCAGTGAGCTGCTGGGTGGGTTGAACATGGAAAGCTTTTGTGTCGGCTGCCGGTAGAGCCTCTGTCTGTCTCTCTCTCTCTGGTCGGTCTCCGCAGGGGTGTGAAGTGGGGCTCAGCAAGAGCTGTTTCTGGGGAGCAGGCAGTGAGGAGCTGTGGAAATGGAAAGGTCCCATGTTTTGTTTGGAAGGCTGTCAAGTGTTACAGACCAAGGCAGGGACGGAAATGGGTTTTCTGCACCTCTCAAATGCCAGAGCTTTCAGTATCCATTAAAGATCTGTGATTTGGAAACGTGTTATGCTTTAAGTTGTGTTTATGACCTGCTTAGTGATTTCTGCTAAACCACAATTTGGTTGTAAACCACCACCCGTCTCTCACTCACACACACACACACACACACACACACACACACACACACACATACACACACACACACACATGCTCCCTCCTCTCTGGTATTGCCTCAGGCTATCGTATTTCTTTTCTTCACCAGTCAGTCCGGCGTGTTGGGCAGTGCGCCAGGGTTGTGGCCTCACCTCACAGAGAGGCTCAGTGACCTTCACACATGTAAATTAGCCACGTGCATGGCCTGAGCCAGCGAGCGGGAGCAGTACCTCCCAGAAGGAAAAAAAAAGGATTTCTCCTCTCTGTCCACCGCCCACCCCTACCCCCAGTTCCCATGGGCGTTCCCAAAGCCTGCACGCCCTCCAAGCTGGAAGGGGAGAGGCAGAGCCAGGAAAGAAGGGAATTCGCCCCAGTGGGACTCCCCACGGTTAGCGGACAAACAAGGAGAGCCATTTATATGAAAAACCCACAGTGTTTGTCATTAGATCAGGACTAGGTGTGTGTGCGTGTGCGTGTGCGTGTGCGCGTGTGCGTGTGTGTGCGTGTGTGCACACACATGCGTGTGTGTGCTGAATTGCTTGCTACACTATCTTGGCTACATTGTCATGGAGAGTATGTTCACTGAATTGTGAATTCCTCTGAATGCTGACTGTGTACTATAATGTGCACTGGGTTGATTTTTGCACTTTTCTGCAGTTTTTTGTTTGCTATGTAGAGCTGCAAACTACTCATATGTTGTAAATCTAAAACATTTGCTTACACAGTAAGTCATATTTACTTGGCGAATTTCCAATATTAGAAAAGTTGATACCGTAAAAGTATGCATCATTAAGAGGTGAGTCAGATCAATGCCATGTTGTTTTCTGCAAGTGATTATGTTCTTATTTAATAATAGGTCTATATTAGTTGAAATGGCCGCTAGTGAATGGTGTGGGGTGGACTGACCTGTGAAACTGGCTGTTTTGGTGGCCACCCTTGGAGCTACAGTTTATTATTCTTTGTTTGTAAACTGCAATTTACTCATTAAGATCACAGTGGGAGGATCCATAAAAATGCTGGAAACTGAGAAAATAGCATGTTGTTCTTTTGACCTGCCAATAATAAGAAGAGGCTACTTGAGCTGGAGGGTATTGATGATTGCACTTTATACAAACAGGTATGTCCAGGCAGTTTCTTTTCAAGGTAGATTTTTTATTGTGCATTCAGGAGCTGAAATGAAAGAATCGTAGTTTATATTGTACATGAATAAATAGCTTCAAGGATGGTTATTTCATATGCATTAAATGCCTCTGATAATGTCATATTGGAAAAAAAAGCAGCCAGTGTCCTCTAAAAAGATGAATGCTGGGAAGGGGTAGGTCCTTTTGATGAACACTGTAGAATAAACACAGAAAGGGTACTATAATGCCAGCTGTATGTCACCAGCTACTGTGTTTACCGTTTTGTAGATCACATTACCATAATCAATAGCTCGGGTAACAGAGTGTGCCGCTGTCGCTCATTGGAAAAGTTAAGACAGGCTCTGGGTTTTCCAAAGTGTTTTACATGCGGCTCCATTTCTGGAGCTGAAATGGATGCATCAGTGGGATGAGACACCCCATAGACTCCTGCGCTTTTAGCTAAATGAGGTTGACTGTGAGAGGGGGTTGAGGGTCACTGCCAAGCACGATGCATCACAGTCCTCTGCTCTCTACGAGGACGAATGATCGACTTTGCCCACTTTTAAAAGGCGGCTCTTAAAGAATGGCGTCACTGCCGGCTCCTCAGAGCTCGGGAGTGGACAGAGCTCGGGAGTGGACATATTTTTGTCATTTGGTCTGACACTGTGATTGTGCGCTGTGTGTCAGGGTCAGTGGCAGCAGAGAGCGCAGCTCTGGAAAATGCTGAGTGAGGTGAATCGCCTGGTGACAGTCCATCGTACATCCTGCAGCGTTGGCTGGCTGAAGAAGAAAAAAATAATGCTCCCCAAAGTTCTCTCTCTTTCTCTCTCTCTTTCTTCTCTCCTTCTGTCTCTCCACTGTCCCAAGCTAAATACTGCAGCTTTGCTGTCCTCATTGTGAGAGTCCTTCTGGTTGACCTTCCCCATTGCAAATCAGCACTGCTCTGTCACTCAAGTCATTAAGCATTAAAGATGAATTGTTTCATTATGCTGCTCCTGCAAAAAAGTGAGATTCAGTCCAATTAGTGTTAATTAAGAGTGTGAGGAGCAGGAGGACTTGCAGTGCCCCTGGTTCTTAGGGAGGAGCAGACCTGGGTCTGGGGGTGGGGGTCGGGGTGGGGATGGGGGTGGTTGGAGGGCATAGAGGCACGGCTGTTATTTTAGGAGATGACTTTTGGGGACAAGGTGTTGGTGAGGGGTCATGGGCTCCTCGTTGACCTTTCCCCTCACATGCCTATTCTGTTGAGGCTGTCTTGTTGAGGATGAAAGAAGAAATATGCGCCAACGGTCAGGTTGGTGGTGTTATTTTAATCAATGGGTGGTAATTGTCTTTCCATAGTAATGCTGATTTAATCACTTTGTGATTAAGAGGCTCCTATTTGGCCTATTTGAATGGCCATTTGTGTATGCGTGTGGAATATTTGTTGTATGCTGAACTAGAAAAAGTGGTTGACAAAATGACATTTGGTAGCCTAGATAATTTTTCTGTCTATAAATTGTATAACATTCTTATGGTAAGACATAATGTAGGTTTGTTAAACATTGGATTAAGCCACTTTACTTTGCTTAGAGAAACAGCTTCCACTGACTTACCTCCTAACAAAAGCAATGTCCTCCTGTGTAGTTACATTCATAAAGGACTATACAATACCAAGCAGCTATGTAGTACTTTACCTAGAAAGATTGTAGACTGTGTATGATTGTGTATGTGGTAGTGCAAGGTGGCCTGCAGACACATCTTATTACATTTCTGTATGCACAATATACAGCCTCCATTTATTGCTCTGGGTCTTTCTCAGCATGGCATGTGCCCCATCGGGCTAAACTATGGGTCCTGTGTACATCAGAAGCCATTATGCATAATGGCCTTCCCCGCGTGCCATTCTCTGCATGTTATGATGCTTATTTTATGACTGCTTACATATCAAATATTTAAATAAACAGAATAGGGGCTGGCTCATGCCGGAGGGAAGAGCCATTCATTTCCTCCATGCATACAGGCGGCGTAGGGAGAGGGAGAGGGAGAGGGGGAGAGATAGACGGCAGACATGGGGAGAAGAAATGCTTCGCTTGCCTCCAATCAAAGCGGTCGAGGACGTTTTTTCGCTTACGCTCAGCAGCAGCGGTGGCAGCGGCGGCAGCAGCAGGGCCATCCGTCAGCGCTTCTCCCCAGCCGGAGGGATGGACAGGCCCTGGTGGCACATAAAAAACCGGCCCGCTGTAGTTGTGAATATCAATCCAGCAGCCAAGGAGACTGGACGCAACAGCCGGAAAGCAGAATGTAACACAACGCTGTGTAAAAAAGCAAACGTGTGTGTGTGTGTGTGTGTGTGTGTGTGTGTTTGAGAGAAAGAGAGAGAGAGAAAGAATTGCATGTGAGATGCGAACGAGAGAAGTAAAAGAGGAGAACTGATTTATTTGTGCGTTCCTCGAGAGCACACAACAAGGTCTGAGGCCCCGGCAGAGCTGTGCCTGTGCTGCGTTAGTGGGAGGCCCATTACTGTCAGGCTAATCTTAAAATAATTAATTGAGAAGTCGGCGGTTTTAAAGAGTATTGTAATTGAATCCTAAATTAGGCCTGGGAAAGAGGACACGTCCTGCTTTTTTTCTGCACACCAGCTCACTCTCTCTCTCGGTACTAAAAAACGTGATTATTTGCGACGGGAAGGAGATGTGAATGAAAAAATGGGCATATATTATTCATTTCTTCTGTTCCTTTGATTTTTTTTGACTGATGTGTTTTGAATTGTGATAAGATCAATGCTTTAAGAGAGGACAATTCTTTCAACTCGAGCTCCCTTCTTCCTCTTGTAAACAAACAGGAGTTATGTGAAGTAATAAAATAAACACAATGAAATGCATAAATTCAGTGGCCATTGTTAATAATATCTGAACAGCACAGGCAGCATAGCCTCCATCATTCCATTTCTAGAGGAACCACTGAAGTGCTAGATGTCACGTGCCATCCTTTCAAATTTCAAAGTTCCTGTCTCACCTTGACAAAGCAGTTATTTGCTCATTTTCTGTCCCTCTTTACTGTTATTTATTCCTCCATTGTCCACAAACAGTTCTTCAGTAGGACACAAGTATTGCTTGCCCCCAGCGCCTGTAGTGTGTTGCCTGTTTTCCTTGATGGCTGTGACTGAGGGACGCGTATGGAGAGCCCGTGGGGCATCACAATGTGCTTTCACTTAGACGCTCTGCACTCCAGATGGCTCCGCCGAGAAGCTCTCTTGAAAAGTAGAGGAGGTGGTGGAAAGAAAGAAGAGGGGGGAGAAACGCCCTTTGGATCAAAGCTCAGCCCCAAAAGCGCCCCCTCCATAAAAGTGTGCCTCCTGTATGACTCGTGGAGAAGTCATGTTAAAAAAAAATGGTAGTATTGAGTTTAAGGTCAAACTGAGGTCTTTCTGTCCACTGGGGAATGTTGTGAAGTTTTGTCAAGAAAGACAGATGGTCTGTATTTGGGGCAGTCAGATGTTCAATGACTGCACTGGACTATTGTCTTGGAATATATGCAGCGCCTCACTGCATCCGAAATACAATTAGTTTTTGGAAGTGTGAAAGTTTAATTAAAAATCTAGAAGTTAGTCCATGTTTTTGTTTTATTGTTAGTGATTGGAGATAATTCTTTGTTGTTTCAGACAAGTATATGGCAAGAGGCTCTGGCTACAATATTTTGGCTTTGAATTCATTTCCCACAAAATTGTGGCCTTCAGAGGATCCATAATGAAAGCTGCCTTTTACCTCTGAGTTTGGAAGGTAATTTTTCCAAATAGTGTGCATGTTGTTAGTTCGAGCACTGCCATGAAAATAGATGTACTGTATAAAAGGACGCATCATAAAATTACTTTTTTTTTTGTTCACGCAATCGCCCCTCCAGAGCACTGTTTCCCCACAGTGCAAGTGCATGTGAGTGGTAATAGTGGTCGGAGTGAGGGAGAGAGGGGTCTTTTTCTGGACATGCATTACCCTTGGGGCCAGGACTCATTGATTGCAGAGTGCTGGTCCCACATGTTCACACCTGGCACCATGATTGATTTGGAGATCTTAAGAGATTGAAAAAGGCCCAGCCGCTGCGCTCCACTGCGGGGTGGCCTTGAAAGGTCAGGGGGTCAAAAGCAGCCCATATCCAGGGCACCCCCAGGTCGACAGGCCTATTCTTTGCGGGGCAAAGGCATTAAGAGGACAATCAACCCTCGAGAGCCCCAGCCCTTTGGCCACTCTTATTGTTCCAGCTTGAAGTCAGTTACCAGCAACTCATCAACCCGGAGCATGGTTCGCTGAGGTGTGACTGGAGCCTTGAGAGGCTGCACTCTGCTTCTATTGCCTACTTCATTTTCTCCTGCGGTAGATCCAACCAATCAGGCATCATAGGAAACACCAGTGCATGATGGGTGTGGTAGTGGAGTTAGTTCTGGCATGTGTATGTGTGCGTATGTGAGTGTGGATGGAGGGGGGTGAATTTAATGAAAATCAATTCTTTCTAATTAACTTTTTAAATTTCCTGCTGAGCAATCGGGGGAGTCATCGCACAGTCTAATAATGAAATCAATTTGGTTAAAATTGTTTCAGTTGACTTTTAATGAGTATCTAATAAGTACTGAAGGATAGAAGGTCAGGAAGATCTGTTTGTTGTTCCTCCAGTGATGGGTCGCTGTTCTGTAATAAAATGGCCCTTGGCCAGACTGACCTCCAAAACCCTGGCCAGGGCTACGTTTCCAGTGTCCTATTGATTGTGCATTTTGACTGAACCTTCATAGTGGTTCAGAGAGCTTTACTTTGTGGCTGGAGAACTTCAATCTCACCTCATGGTCGCGCAGGGAATTGAATGTTAGCTGGCTGAGCCATAGAATGCCTTGTTTTGTATTTAAAAGAAACAGACTGAAAGATGTAGTCAGGAAGTGTGTCCATTGGAGCTCTCAGCTGTAATGTCCCTCTCCTCCCCATGAAAATGTTTATGCGTTTTGTTCTCTCTAAATTCACGCAAACGAGCAGCCATTGTTAATTCATAAACACACTTGGTAACGCAGTCTCGTTTACAGTTATGGGAGCTGTAAAGCGCAACACAAGGGCCATTTCTATTAGCCTGGGTGATTCCCCCTGAATATGTTAAAAACGGATACATATTTAATAGCCACATTTGCACCGTAGCAGTAGAGAAGGTGCAATTGGCCAGACAAAGCAGAACATCTATAAGAGCCTGAAAAGAAAATTTGCCTTCCAGATAAACTGCTTTTATTGTCTCCCTCCTTGGGCTTGTTGGAGGAGGCACAGTTGCCGTTGTGCAACTCCCAGGCCTCGGCCTCATGTTGTTGAAGTGAAACTAGAATGCATTCCTCTCGTGCCACGGCTGCCCTCCGCTGAAACGGCTCCACAGTGGGGCCTGGCTTTTTCCCATGCTCCTCTCTGGCGGAGGCCTGTCACTCTCGCATTGTGCTCTCGGGAAACGGGGCGGCTCCTTACCGGGGCCCCGTCTCCCTCTCTCTCTCTCTCTCTTCCTCTCTCTTTCTTTCTCTTCTTCTCCCTCTCCCTCGCCTACGATTCCGAATGGCAGACGTAGGTCAGCCGAACCGATCGTGATTTGCAGTCTGTGCATCTGGCCGTGTGGGGGTGGACACGGGGCTGGCATCTAATTAACGCTGAGGGTGAGCTGGCGGGCGAAGCTGTTGGTGCGCATTAGCACGTCGGAGGGGAAAAACTGGTTTGTTGGCATCGTGTTTTTTTCTCTCAAGGCAGGGAGAGTCGTCCCTTTTCCCTCCGTGTCTTTGTTTCTGGATGTTTCTTTTGTTTTGTGGTGCTCTTGAGTTGGCGGCTGAAATGCAGCTTTGAAAATGCAAACAAACAAAATGTGGTTTGTTTGTTTGGCTTTTATTGTGCTTTGTTTGGTTATTTTTTTTTCTGTCTGACAAATTCACACGTGGTTTGATTTGAGTTGTTTTGTTATTAGTCTTTGTGAGGGTTTGGGGTGGAGAGGAGGGGGTAGGAGAGATCCTCCACAGATGTTTCAACTAGAAGAAGTCTTCAGACAACTTCCTACCCCCAATCCCTAGCACCGGTTTCCTCTCTCTAATGACAACTGTGTGCTTGCCGTGAGGATTACAATGCTTGCCCACTTTCACAAACACACGGGGGATATGTTGTAAACACTGGTGTCAGCCATCGAGGGCACCCTTATCGTTGGCTGGCCTGCTAACTGTACACAAAGGCAGAGCAATTATGCACATGCTGCCAGGCACAATGGCGCAACGGGCTGCCACATGACAACGGCCAAGCATGCTCTCTCTCCCTCTATCTCTCTCTTTCTCTCTCTCTCTCTGTCTCTCTCTCCCTCTATCTCTCTCTCATTCCGTCTTACACTATCATTCTCTTACTTACTCCTTCTCACACTGTTGTAATTTCATGTGTCCTGTTATATAAATAAAAGTGACTTGACTTGACTGTTCATAACTGGCCGTCATGGTAAGCTGCACTTAAAGGCAACTGCTAAAAGCCAATTTACAGGACCTTGAAATGATTTTCAGACCTCTCACTGGAATTTTGGTGACAGAAGTTTCATACAGAATTTTCCAATGGTATGGTAAGAGCTCAGGAAGACACTAATGCTACTGCAACCAGCAATTAATTTTAAAGCCCTTAACCGGCTTTATTGCTGGTGAGGAGGACATTCTTGAATAGCAAGAATTATCTATGGTCTTTTTGTGTGATTTCTAGCTTGTAATATGACTGTTTTCACTGTCAGTAGGACTTATCTGGTTCACGTCTGGTTGCTATACGGTAACGCTCCTGTTCCGTTTTGATGACATCAGTATTGTCTTTGCTTCCATGAAATTCATTTTCTAATCTTCATCAGCAGCAGTGTAGAATTTGCACATGTTAATGAGGATTCCCTTCAGTTCCTTCCCGTTTGCCGATTTGTGATTCAGGCCTGTCCACTCTGAGCCGTCGATGAGGGGGTGTTTACGGCTCTAATTATGGTGTCCGTTTTTGAAAATGTCTCTGGCTCTCATGCACCTGGGGAGCGGTGTTTGCAGTAATGCTTTATTTCACTGCAGCCATTTCAGAGTATCAGACACCAACGGTGACGGGTGACATTTTGAATTTTGTCGATGGCTTCTTTGCTCAGCTTTTTGCCATTGATTTTCTGGCACTATGAGACGCAAGCCTCAGCAGGAGCTTTTTGTACAAACTGAACACCTATAATCCCCTCCTACACGCAGACAGACACACTCACACACTCACACACGTACACACACACACACATACACACGCACATGCACACGCACACGCACACACACACATACACATACACACTCAGACATACACAGACATACACACATATTTACATACACCACAGCATTGTCATTATATACATCATGTTCACATCACTAGACCTGGACCAGACTACCTCTTTTGTTCACGGAAAGTTGCTAATATGCAAGTGGTGAGAAAAAAATTAAATCTCTTGAAATCTTCTTGGTGTGGTGTGGTGTGTGGTGTATATGTGTGTGTGTGTGTGTGTGTGTGTGTGTGTGTGTGCGTGCACGTGTGTAGTTTTCTTAATTCATTTAGCAGATGTTTTTATCTTAGTTAAAAACATCTTAGTTATATGTGTGCTCTCAGAAATTGAGCTCCTGACCTGTTGGTAGCACATTTGATTATGTTTCTGGAGCACTGTGGACTACTGGTGTGTGTGTGTGTGTGTGTGTGTGTGTGTGTGTGTGTGGGGGGTGGTGTGTGTGGGTGGGTGTGGGTTGAGTGCATGTGTGTCCTCTTTTGTTTGTTAGCATTATTGCACCGATGAGCTCCTTTATTATGTATAATTAATTTGATGCAGACATACACATCTTTCTATGCAGAGTTTAAAAAGTTAGAGAAAGATATGCATGTTTCTGTATTTCCATTATGAAATTATAGCAATAACCATTTCCAGATTAGCATTTTATATTTATTTCATCTCAATATGCAGAGTATTACTTCCTAATCTATTTGGTTTGTTTTTTGCAGAAAGAGTCTTTCTCTCTGCTGATTAACATCCCTAGCACATTAAAATGAAAGGAGCTAAAGCATTTTGAAGTCATAAAATCAGTCACAACAACTCAAAAGACTATTTTATCAAATTTAGCAGTTTTATACATGTCTAATATCCTCCTTGTTCCTTCCTTAATAGCTTTGTTTTTGCAATATTCTCACCGCAGTTTAACATGCAGACGAGGTTCATGAATTCAATTTCAAGTTTATTAGTAGACATGGAATTCTCTGCGCCTGCCTAATGTAAGTGAAAATATATCACAAAAGATATATCCCGCTGCTCAAGACTAGATACCTCCATTGCAGGCTGTACAGGTCCATTATCATTCTGTAGTCTCTTTAAATACCCTTTCAAATGTACACTAATATTGGCCATTGAATGCCAACACCTTTAAGGGAAAAAAATGACTTTTATTTAGAACTTATATTACGACAGCATTTAAATCAGAACGGTCTCACTGTGGGAAGTCAGGATTTTCTGACAAGGCCCTGGAATCTGATAGCATTCCGGGTTCCTTCAACATTTTCTTAACAGCTTGATATCATCACTCAAAATCTCTCTTTCCCTTCTCCACTGAGCCCCAACCCTCTTAAGGTTCCCTACGTTGAAGTCTACAGCACTCATGCACACATAATCCTGTCGGCATCCCTGCTGCTGAGTATGATACCGCTTACAGTTTCGCTCATGGCTGGCTGAGGGGGTTGTAGATTAAGTGTAGGTGTCCAGACCCCCTACCCTCTCCATATTGCTTCCGCCTATCATACCTCTTCTCTTACCCTCAGTGATACCTATCACATTAATATCACATAACCACTTGTACACACTATACTGTAGATGTTAGTCTTGAAGAGACTATGCACACAAATGTTCAAATGTAGTCATTGTGACCAGGATGGTGGGGCTTGTCCATCTGTGGTGCATGTCAGCATCTGGGTCACCTTTCGTGGAGCGTTTGCTCTTTTCCCTGCCTGTCCCCACGACCGCTCCACCACGTGCAGGAATTTGGCAACGACACAGAGGAGAGGATCTGCTTGCTTTGCAGTCCTGCGTTTTTTTGGCACACCCGCCCCCTGCTTGAGCGAAGGCTATCTGAGGAGGCGACCTGAGCCTTGCCCCATATTGCGGGTGGCACAGTGCCCTGGATTTTTTTCCCTTAATTCATGAGTGGAGCCCTCCAGCTCCAGATCACACTCTAATTAATGGGCTAGAGTGGCATGCCTGATGGCAAGGAGGGGCATCCAGAGAATGTTTTGTCCATTTTGTGTGTGTGTGTGTGTGTGTGTGTGTGTTTATATATTTAAATAGCCGAATTCAAGGGAGCCAGTTTTGACTGTTGGTCCAGAACAGTCAGTAAATGACAACAGTAGGCAGCGGAGATTTAGTCTGTCATAATGTGGTTGCTGGATAATGCTTGATGTCTTGGCAGCGTTGCGAAAATGTTCATCTTGTATACAGACAAATAAACATAAGTGTATGTTAGTGTGTTTCCTTGGAGTATATTTCTGTTCTTTCTTGCGACACACTGATGTGATTTTGAAAGGCTTAGTGTGTGTGCAAGACTTTACAAGTGAATCTTGCAAGCAGATGGCCAGGGGCTGTATGGATGAATCCGTCATTGTTCCCATATGAAGACAGTATGGAGAAATTACTCAAGATGATGATAAATGATTGAGAAATTGTACAAAGAGGAACAGAGAAGGGCTGTGTGAAGACGGGGGGCTGTAACGGTGGGAAGGCAGGCCGACTGGAAAACTGTTGTGATACGGCGGCCTACTTACTTACTACTAACACTGGGAGTCGCATTTGTTTCCGTCATTTTCCAAGTGGAGGTGGTAGTGGAGACATAGAGGCCCTGTCCCTCTGGCAGTGGGTGAGAAACCCACAGTAAATCCTGCTTAATCTGGAAACCAGTGACTGGGAGGGCAGCCTGCCTGACCCCCCACACACACACACACACACACACACACTCACATACACACACACACACACAGACATGCATGCACACTTACTCAGGCACACCTGAACCTGGCAAATCACTGGAAACACATTTGAGGAGATTGACAATGGGCTTCTTGTATTTCCCATTTCTTCCATGGCTGGCAACTTGGTGTTGGTGGCAACCCACCAGGTATCACCTGTTTAAAGGGTGTATAAGGTTCTTTCTTTATTGCCCGTTTACCGTCCACAGCACAATTGGTTGTGTTTGTTCCTTGACATTTCCCCGGCATTGTTCCGTGATTAGGCCTGGCCGCCTCTAAAACCTGCTATTCTCCTTCGCTCAGCGGGGCTGGAGTCATATTGAGTGGAGAAGTGGAGGTATTGTTCAGGGAGGTGAAAGGGGGAAAAGAGAGAGAGGGAGAGGTATGGAAGGCTGTGCTCGGCTAAAAAAAAGACAGTGGGAACAAATGCCATAAATCATCCGTGATCCAGCACAGCGGAGCGGAGACATCAGACCTGACATAATCTGCCCCGCCGTGTATTCTGCGTTTTGGGTGACGGATTAATGTTAACCTGACATGCTGGAATTTTCCTGTTGACTCTCTGGGTTAAGGGAAGGAGGGGGAAAAAAACCCTTAAAAGAACAAAATACTCGAAAGGAATAAATTGGTCCTGGCAAAATCTTTCTTTTCGGGTGCTTCAATTTTTTTCCTGAGCTGTCTTCCACTTCTCTATTCCAACAGGGGCTCAGTGCTGTCCTATTCTCACTGATGGGGTACTGCGCTTGGCTCACGTCCTCCTTTGTTCTTGTTTTTGCAGGTGGGCTCCATGGACTTCATGGTGATGAAGCGCTCTCAGCTGTATGGGATGGGCGGGAGCAACCCCTACTCGCAGCAGCAGCAAGGTGGGCCCTACCCCAGCCAGCCATACGTATCGCCCGCCTCCCACCGGTATCCAATGGGAATGCAAGGGCGTGGTCAGCTTGGCATGGGTGGGATGCCATATCCCCAGCAACAGGTATGTCTTTGTTGGACTACTATGCATATACCTCAATAGTCACTAGAAACATATGTATGTCTGTATTGTAGAAAGCAAGAGGCACAGCATGAATATTCTGCTAAAGAACATTATTTTGAATGGCAACATTTGCCATTTTAAAGCACCAAACAGTTCCAGATTGCATCTCACTTGGAAAAAAGTTTGATTTAACTGAATAATTTAGTTAAATATTGGAAAACATACTTGCAGTTGCATGCAAAAGGCACCATCACTTGTCATTATGGTAAGTGTCAAAGTGAAGAGGGGTCATGCTTCTCATTTGAAATGTCCTGAGTCCGTTCCAAAAGGTTTCGTGTTTTTGGTATCAGGCTGCCAAGCTGCAGTCTGTAATTCTGTCCCTGCATATGGAGGTGTCATTTGAAATCATCTAGCAGCTCTTGGCAGCTGAAAATGGCTGCTTTTCATATTTCCCATTCACAGTAGAGCATTAGGATGGTGTCAGGAGTACCTATAACCAGTCCAAAGTGCTTGCTACTTAAAAGGGATGTTTGATACAGTTTGAGGTTGCCTTTTCGAACACGTGCTGAAATTAGGAAGAAAGCTACTGCTCCATGTTTTATCCATGTAATCCATGTTGTTTTGAATGAGGGGATCCAGACTGGCTCTCTCTCTGTCCCATCACTGGAGCAGGCCACGCTATTCTGGGCTGGCAATGTCCCCCTGTCATGGAGCTATATTTAGCCAGGCCTGTTGGTCTGAGCTTTAATGTCTCTCCTGAGAGTTCTTGGCACAAATGGCAGGACCTCTGACTTAGCCAGCTCTCTCATGAACCCATTGGGATGGATGAGAGTGGAGGGAGAGAGGGGGGGGGGAAGAAAAAAGAACCAATCTCAGCCTAGGCATTAATAACATATTCACACCACACCACACTGTTTCATAGCCCGAATGCCCGTAGCAGTGAAACTACTTGAAAAGGGGTTGGAGGGTTGGGGGTGCAGTAATGGAAAGCAAAAGTAATCAGGAACAGCCCTTGCGTCCTTTTAAAAGCTATTTTATTATTTACTCACCCGTTTTTTATGTTCAATATTAGCTTCCTGCATGGATTACCATTGTTTTTTTGATTAAAGCTGGACCCAAGGGCTTTGGTGCACTGGCGGTAACACCACTAGAGGAGTCGGCAGTCCACATTAGAGACTTCCTTTTTTATAAAGGGCTGCTCAAGGCTGCTTCTGCCTCTCCTATGACATCAGTGTGAGCCATAGGGAGGCACTGGAAACAAAGACGGAAGTGATTTATGCCTGTAAAACATACACGCACAAATACAAACACACACACACACACACACACACACACACACACACACTCAAACTCACCCTAAACAAATCCTGTTCTTCTGCAATCAAGTGCATTGCAATAGGGAGTCAGACCCATAGTCTTGGCAGTCACAGAGCAGCCACGCAAAATAATTAGAGAAATTAGTTGTTATCCCCGACTATGGCCAAGGGAGATAACTTCTAAGTTATAATTATCTAGCGTTGCCATTAAAGAGAGAACATGAGAGTGTAATTGCGAAACATAACTAACCGAAAGTAATGAGTTTATAACAAGAGAGATGGAACGGTTTGTATCATTTTATGTGCTCTGATATGTCTCATAATGCAATGAGTCAGACAAATGGGGAAGAAGGGAGTAGCGCATCCATCTCAGGGATAAATGTAAACAGCCAAGGGGAAAAAATCGCTTCAAACAATTCCCATCTAATTTGATCCAGAGGTCTGCCTGCATTTCATAGGAGCCTGGTAGCTTCTACAATGCACCTGGGCATTTCCAGAGGACTGAGACAGTACTGTCACAAGCGCCTGTGGGTGACACAAATGTCCTCCGTGCTGCTAACGTTTCCTGCCAGTGTCCGTATCCCTCCGTGTCCTACACTGAGGCTGTGCTCTGTGGAGAAGACCGAGGCACAGTCTGCCTGGAGAGGCACATGCTACCAGTGAATACAAATTTGTTCATGGAGAAAAAAGTGAGCAACATTCTCAACAGTTTCACTGGTTTAGTGAGTCAGGGGGCAGAAAACTTTGACAGAGAATTTGCATTCATTAACCAGCCTCAGTAAGCACACCAAATTCATTTTCCTACTGTCTAATATCTGTAATATTCAACTCAAGCCAGCAGCAAAACACAGGAGTACCCCTCAAAAATCCATTTGTCAGCAGTTGTATCAGCCTGTCTCTCTTTTTTATAAATATTTTTATAAAAAAACACAGACACTATAGAATCCTGACAGGCTTTGACCTGTTCTCTGAGGAGTGACAGTGTCATTGCACCTGCCTGAATAGGCAAGGGAGGGAACAGCAAGGATTTGAACCTCTCGTCTGGTTTCCACTGTGAGGATGTCAGAGTCGCTGCTGTCACCCACAGTGACAGGCTTGTGGCAGAGCATTTCCTCCAGATTATCCTGCTCTCTTGGGGCACACACGCTACCCTACCAGAGTGCTGCTGGTAGCTCGGATCATTGGAGCGAGAGGCATACGAGGACCCTTTTCTCTTCCAGGTATCAGAGTCACTGTTGCTTCCAGTGCTTGCCGAGCCCCATGCCTCCTCAGGTAACCCCGTCATCAGGCCCACCGATTGAAGAGATGCTCTTGCTCTTTCTTTGTGTTTGCATACCAAAATGTGCCAAGTAGACACTCCAAACAGATAGGGAAAATAGAGGAAAAATAGCCCTTGAGCAAATTCTGAGATCCGTTGAATCAGATAAATGCTTCCCGCCTCTGTGTGTAGAGAGAGAGAAAGAGAGAGGGGGGGGGGGGGTTAGGGAGAGAGGGGGAGAGGTAGAGAGAGAATGAACAAACAAAACAATGGGGACCAACATGAAGGACCTGACTGATGACAGGATTTGGGCTTTTTGTGTGGAAGTGGAATGAACTTGAAAGTAAAAAGCCTGCCAATTCCACTGCAATTTTCTGTGATGTCAGTGTTGGCAGACAGAAAGGAAAAGAATTTGAAGGCAACATTACTGTTTGATGTGAAGGCAAGCAAAAAGATTGCCTGTGAAATGAAAGAAGGAAAATGTGTCAACAAGCCAGGAAGAAACCATTACTGGTCGTCACTGCTTGTTTTTACCCATTTGGCTAAGTTAATAGAATCTAACCATTAAATTGGAGAGGGAAACATTGCCTTGTCCACCACTGTTCTTTTCTTTTACAATAAGGGGCTCTTTCCTTTTAGCTCTCTCTCCTTTCTGCTGGGAGTCTGAGGCAACTAATGGGTTTTTATTGAAAGAAAGACCTGTAGCTGCCTTTACTGTACCCTCAGTCTCCACCCCCATCACCAGCCACACATTTAACCTTGAAGCAAGATGTTCCCTGAGTGTTCCCTTTCTCCTACCTATAAAAAGTTGGGTGCTCTTCGCCAAATGGAATCCCATAACCTTGTGCCAAACTGTATTGACAATCTGGAATTAAAGCTGTAATTTATTACATTGATTGGGTAACTCTTCCATCATGGTTAGGAATGCTCTGAGCCAGCTGAATCACTTAGGAGCTAAGACATTGTCTTTGAGGTTAATGTACTGTATGCTGGTCAGCTAGAGTGATGGCTATGAGGAACGTATAAATTACCAAGTGCTGCAGACA
This sequence comes from Alosa alosa, assembly GCF_017589495.1. Lineage (NCBI taxonomy): Eukaryota > Metazoa > Chordata > Actinopteri > Clupeiformes > Clupeidae > Alosa > Alosa alosa. Next base: position 26,983,089 of record NC_063207.1, read on the forward strand.
GGGAGGCTGGGCAGATGGGGGAGGTGGGCTCTTTGAAAGGCTTTTGAAATGTTGGAACCAGGTCTTCAAAGTCCCCGGTACGTCTATTCGTTTGCTCTGGGACCCCAGGCATTTCTCAACGACAATTAAAACAGGAGACATTAAGGGCAGGCAGGCAGAGGAAGAGAAAGAGGAGAGGGAGGGAAGAAAAGAGGACGTAGCCTCGATATGGTGGCTGATTAATTAAGGTTTCTCTTGCAGCAGAATAGATGAAGTTTCAGGATCAATTAATTAGTGAGCACCCAACGAGCATCAATGGCTCTAATGGCCTGCTCTCATTTGTAACTTTTATTAGCCTACAGTTCTATCGGCCAAGCCAATCAACTTTGAGAAGGGAAACACCTTACATCCATTAGATTCAGATAAAATAGTCCATCTACACCATCTCTCTTCAAGACCGCTCATGTTTATGGAGCATATAGTTTACCAGCTGATTTGTTGGTCATCTTACTGTTCGTGTAAACTGTTTTATTCTATTTTTATTTGTATCCCTCCTAGCTGGTGTGAAATGTAGGGATTAAGGTGTCTGCATTAGTTAATGTGTAGGAGGTAGATAGACATGCATTTTTGATGAGATAATGACAAAGGCTAATTGTCACTATTTGTGAAATCTGTGTGCACAGTATGTTTCCCAAACTAACAGCTTATTTTCACTTGCAGTGAAAGCCAGGGGAAATCCTGAAGACTCTGCTCCATTTTTGCAAACGGGGAGAAATATTGATGTGTATTTGTGTGTGGAGGAGGTGTGTGTGTGTGGCCTGGGTCTGGGTCTGGGTGTGGACTTGGTGGGTTGAGGATGCCTTATGACAGTTAGAGAGATTAGTTTCTCCTGTAATTGGCTGTCCAAAAAATTCATCTTCATTTCCAGTGTGATCACAAATTCACAAATTGATTTTCCAGGGTCACTTTTGCAGGATTGGAGTTGCTATTGCTGTGTAAGCCCACGCTGTGAATGTTCGCTGTTTCTAGAGGAAATGTTGTCACATTTTCAGCCTTCAGATCCAGTATGTCTGGCTTTTAGTGACTAACTTTTAGCCAGTTGTACATGTCGGTGCCTTGTGCTAATATTAGACAAAAGTCTAGCAAACATTCTATTTTTATTTCTCGGCTCTTCCCTTCACGATTGCAAAATGAACATCTAGGAAATGTGTTGAGCCTGTATGTGTTGAAGTGTATGATTGAATTTGACCGGTCAAAATATTAACACGGAAGTATCTTAAATTATAGACATTTGGCAGACACAGCTTTTTTTTAAACTCCTATGACTGTGAACATGTTTTATGGTGAAGTGTAGTATAATTCTATGTTCTAATTGGAACCACAAATTACAATGTGTGGTGTTTGGCCATCAATATGGGGTTAGCAGTCACAGTTAAAGTTCAAAGTGAAAGGGATAATTGACATAAGTGTCACATACTTTAAGTCAGGCTTTGGAACACTTTGGTGATTTATTCACGTAAAGGTCTCTGGCTAGTCATTTTTGCCCTCTTGTACTATATTCTTGCTTTGTAACGCTATATTCAAAAGAGCGTCGACAGTGATTCCAGCACATTACGTGAGGGCAGAGTGTTTTATTTTCCTTCTGCTCTGCATGGCTTGCCATTTGTTTCCCCGTTGTGATATTAAATTGTGCTGATTTCCACACAACAAGCTTTCTCAACATTTAAACTCCGGCCAACAGCACCACTCTGTCCATGGGGTTTTTCCACTTCTTCTGGCTCCAGTCTTAAGTGTGGGCCTGAAGTGTGCTGATGCTGGGGATTGTGGTTGCGCTGTTCCCTGTTTGGCAGTCAAGTGAAGCCTTTCGCAGCCTTGCTGCTGGGATTTGAGGAGACTGGGAAAGCCTCCCATCCTTTCACTGCAGGATCAGGAGGCTAAATTCCCTCCCAAAGATGTAGGCTTATTCAGGATCGACCAGCGGAATGAGACCCATTTTCTACACATGAATCAGAATTTTCTCTTTCTGGATCCTGTTTTTTTTTCTGTGTCCTTTCTCTTGTGTTTTTTCCCCCTTTCTTTCATTTTTCCCCTACATTTCTTGGCCATGAAATGGGGTCAGAAGTTTAATGGGGAAAACATTTGAATTGGTGGCACTAAACCAGAGCCTCGGAGCTGGAGCTCACACATTTTTAGAGAGCATTAACCCCTGGTCCTCTTTCAGCATCTCTATTGGAACAGTGATGGGGCAATCGCCACGACAAATCTGGCCTGCAGTAATGGGCGTGTTAGAAGCGGATGCTGTCATTTTTAGCTGCTGATTGAAGCGTGTAAATGGCACAGCAGAGGCTTGATGCGTCTGCCCAGCTGAGAGTAGACACGAGGGAGGTAGAACGACAGGGGTGCCCAATTTAGTGTCTAAATGGGACACAATCAGGGCCCTTTCAATTTGGCCTCTCTAAGGCCTGTTATTTTGGATTTATCATAAGAGAAGTCAGTGTCTCCCCATTTCGATGTTTTAGTGCTCAAGTTTCAAAAAATAGAAGCTAGCAGTTTGCGTCCACTGTCAATATATTTTTTGGTAACCAGACATTAACTGCATAAGAGGGTGAAGGGGACTATGCACCATTGGTCAGGAAAATATTAACGGGGCACACAGTTAAGACCCTTATTCAAGATCTTACTTATTATCTTATTTCCTTATTATCATGCAACGTTCTCTCCACTACATTTGGGTCACAGAATATAAGCCTTTTTCCTCCATATCAGTCTTGTCTTGATGTTAAATATGGCTATTCATCACCCTGTCATACAGCATATTTTTCTCTGCAGTGGCAGCTCGTTGCTCGTTTCTGTGGCGACTCCTGTTAGCATGGCCGAGCGTTTGCCTCGCGCTTGTTACTTCGCTTTGTTTGGCCGAGCTCTCCAAGGGCAGCTCATTCTTGAAGTGTCAAGTGGCTTGTGTGCGCAGAGGGGAGAGGGGAGATCAAACACGTCGAGCCGGAGGTTAGTCACCTTGCAAGAGTGGCGATGTAATCTCTCCTCCCCTATGTTTAATCATGAGGAGAAATTGTTTATCGTCTCCGAGCCACGCATCTCATTCGGGCCTGCTTGCAGCCTTCTGCTTTCAGCAAATTAAAAGGGAAATGTGGGGTTTAAAGAACACTTCTCTCCTGGGTATTCCCTAAGCCTGCGTGTGCCAATTTGAAGTGAAGTGTTGGTTGATCTTATTTCGTTACTAGCAAGCTTATTGCAGCTGGAGGAAAGGTTAATCTATCTATATTCAGCAATCACTACAATATGAACGTCCCTCTGTGCCAGTACAGAAAAATACTTATTTAGTCTAGTTTTAACTTCAGTATGCTGCACTTAGTGTAGTCGACAAATAAAAGTTCACAGATTTGAAATTCAAATGAAACAGTTAAGTTTCATTTGAATGAAACAGTTAAGTTCGAGGACTAATCCAATTTGTCCAGTTTACATGTGTGCTGTATGAACTGTCTGAATGCAGTGGAGCTTTTTTTTTATTTGTACTGCACAGTATATGAAGTCGGATTGAGACCAGAGTAAACACAAGTAGTAGATTGCACAAATAAAGGCTCAATACATTGTCCTCTTTGTGTCGTTCCCAATAGCCAACTGCAACTGTGTCTTAAGTCGAGTCCGAAAACTCTCTGAGGAGGGGCTCTTCTTTTCCCATCCGCCTCGTCACTGTGCACTACTGGTCAGTCTTGTCAGGTGCCATGGTGGATCAGCGGTGTCCCTTCCTCCCCTCTGCATTCGTCACACTCTGATGCTGATCGGAGCCGAGCGTGGCCGAGGCGCTAGCCGCAGGAATCTGCTAGTGCTAATGCAGCCCCCTCAATAATCCTGTCATGTCCGTGTGGAGTGCTTAATGCTCCGACGTCTCTCTGGTTGGCTGGCTCCATATGTCATTCAAATGGGGGACCTGTGCGTTGGCTTGGGACACACGCAGCCAGCCATGGCACTCAGGCGATACAATTATGAAAACTCTGTGCTCATTGGACCAATTGAATAACAAGCAGTTTTCGCCTCTGATCGGCCTAAATGCTCGGAACTGGTTGCTTATGGAGTGATGTGGATGGGTGATGTTGCTATGTTTAAGGCTGAGCAGGTTTTTGGAGACAGCATCTTTCTTAGCTTGTGTTGGTGTAGTTCTTGGGGAAAAAAAGCCTGGTCTTGCAGCCAGATGAGAAATGTGTTATGGGCCTGCTATTTGGGGATGGCAATAAATCCTTCTATTACTATTGTTTTCCTTCGGTTTTTATGTGTGTAATTTTTCCCCTATGTTTTTTGTTGTTTTTTCTCTGTTAATTTTTTTTTCATCTTGTTTTGAGCGTTCCATTATTTATGCTGCTTGATATTCAAGGCCCTTAAGAATTCTGAAGCATCACTCTAGGTTTTAGATTAGAGTCTGACCTGATTCCTCTCCTTTTCCGTCAAGCTATTTTTACACCTTCAGGAAGCACACCTGAACAGAGAGGTGAGCTTGCTTTTTCTGTTCTTTTACCCCTCTGGTAGGGTCAATCAATATTATTACACAACCCTGTACACAGACAGTGCCCGCATCTCTCCCTATTTACTGGAGCAATAGTGCCAGCACCACTGATCCCAGTAGACCATTATCTATGCTAACTATAACCTATAAGAAATGAGCATTTGTGTGTATATGTGTGTGTGCTATTGTGAATGATAGTGTATTTGTGTCTTCTTTTGTTTTGTTTTTTATTTTATTTATTTCAAATTTGTTGCAGAAATGTGTGCAGGCAGACTAACAAGTGTCTCATTAGGCTGGTGAAATGCTGTGAAATCAGATGACTTGGCATTGGGGTTAATAGCCTATCTTTGCCCATGCCAGCAGAGCCCCTCCATTCATTAGAGCATGCAGCCAGCCACTGTGACCTCCTCGCCATGTGTCAGGCCCACACTGAAATATTGTGTCTCTCTGACAGCCTTTCGTGGAGACACATAAATGCCACATAATCCTTTCATCTGACAATCGTCCTGATGGTGTGACAGCATTCTGTGTAAGCTCGGGCAAAGAGCGGTGACCAAAAATAACGCTCTGCTCCCGCTGAACAGCATCAGGGAACATATTTAGGCATTTCCCCGAAAGAGCAGTCAGTCGGTCAGGCACCAATGGGTCATAGGCTTGGCTTTACATGCCATGTTTAACGAGACGCGGCAAACATCTTTGGCGGAGATCGGAAAGCACTGAAATCAGAAAAAGAGACACAACTGGACAGCTCTTTGCTGTGATCTGCATGGCTAAGCCCACATTTTTAGGCCCCAGTGACCCTCGGAATAGCCTCTCGTGGAGTGTTGGAGAGGCAGGCCAAGCAGCTGCTCATTAGAAAGTGTTACATAAGTGAGAGCAAGAAGGCAGCAGGGGGGGTTGGGGGGGGGGGTTAGTTTGGTGGGTGCGGCGGCTGGGCTCAAGTGTTCGCCACAGCTGTATTTGACGGCATGGCGGCAGCGTGGGGAGAGCGCATTCCAAAGGCAACACCAGATATCTGGCTCGACTTAAAAGACCTTCACCTCCCCTTCTCCTAACCCCCGCCAAATGGAGGAAACATTGAGTCGAGCGTCTAGCCTCGTGTCTCCGCCGGGCCCAAATGAGACTGGATCAGACCTTAAAAAACGACAATAAAAGGCTCAGCCAGGGCCTTTTTTGTGTGTGTTGTTTTTTAGTTGTTTTCCTTTTTTTGTCTCCCCTTTAATCACATTGTGTAATATGTCTGATGAAAACCACTGGCTAATTGACTGGTTATTGCTGGGATTAGTCAGCCCGGCGGTATTGTAAGGCTCTGTTGCTCATTGTTGGCAAGCCCCTCTGCCTCCATTCATCTCCTGTCACCATTGTGGCATGGATTCCTTATCCGCTAGTCCATGTCTGTAGTCTGTTGACTGTTTTGCCAATTAGGCTGTATTGGCACTTTGGCAGTGCACAGGACCTGAAGGGTTTGCCACGTTCCCTGCTGCTTTGTGACCTCACTTTGGCACGAGGGCTCTGCCAGAACACTGTAGCACTGTGAGCAGCAGGCTGCCAGGATGACGTGTTGTGTTGGACAGGTGGGAACATCATTCCAGTGTAAATAAAGCTCGCTCCCACGCAGTTTGCACAGCTCTCAACACCCCCCCCCACACACACACACACACACACACACACATTCACACGCACTCCCCTTTTTAACAAACTCCACAGGGATTTTTGTGGATCCAGTCCACCCCACAAAGTAGCATGTGGCTCCTGCTCCTGCTATTGAAACTGTTTGTCTCGATGTCTTACAGGCTTAGGAGCTGTTTCCCCTCAGAGGAGAACTATGTTGCAGATGTCTTGATAGTACAGCGTTAATTTTGATTTCATGTGTTTTGTTTAGCTTTATTGCGGCACATGGTTTTAAATGGTCATGCTCCCTACGGTCCTCTTTGACTCATGATGACTTTACAGCATAATAATAATTTCTGAGAACGATTCAGTGAATTACTACAAACTGAGCAATGTACATAATGTCCATTCTGTTTTCTTTTTCAGCAGGTGCCTCCCCAGTATGGCCAGCAGGGAATGGCTGCATATTGCCAGCAGGGCCAGCCACCATACTTTAACCAGTCCCAGCAGCAGCAGCAGCAGCAGCAGCAGCACCAGTCAGGCACCCCAGCCCAGCCAGTCTACCTGCCACCCCGTCCTCCACCACAGCAGGTAAGAGTGCCGACTGCAGACGACCCCCTCCTGATCCTGTCCCTTCTTGGAAACAGTGGGCAGAGAGCAGCTCGTGGGCCAGAACCTCTGATTACTTGTCCAGATTATTCATGAGTTCTATTTCTGGCTGTTTCCTACTTGGAACTGCACACTCCCACTGTTTCAGACCACAAAGGCATAACTCTGGCTCGCCCTCTCACACCAGGGCTGTCATCGGTGTGGCCAGAGGGGCTGGGGTGGGCGTGGGCTCACAGAGGAATGGTTCTCTAGTTTATGATAACCTCACAGATGGTTTTGTTTCCTCCAATGGTTTGTGCAAGTATGTGGAGAAATGGCCCTTTCCCATTTTCTTTCCTTTTGATTTCCACATGGTTGCGTAGCAAGATGACAGTTTTTGTTATTGTGTTGTTGACACTGGCAAATAACACTGGTTTCCTATTGCTGGTGAGCGCAAACTGTGTGTTGTACTGTCTCACTGTTATTTATGCGTATCCTGATGCAAAACACAAGTATGCTGGTGTGGGAAGACAAGCAAATAAATGCACATAAAAACATCCCATTAAAAATATGTGGTTGAGTCCTGAAAGCATTCGGCCTAGAAGAGGGAGTCCATGTGTTTCTCGTTGTCTCTGGCGCGAAAGGAATCTGCCCATCTGAAGTGACCTCTGTTGGCCGACTGGAGGGAACTTGGCTGGAGGAGGCTGCTCTGGAGACGGGGAGGATGGCGTCTCTTGCGTCAGCCACAGAGGGGGGTGGAGAGGAGTGGAGCGCTGCCTTCGGAGCTCTTGAGGTCAGCGTGAAGGGGCGGTAGCGGTGGTGGTGGCGGCGTGGACTTTATGAACTTTGGGAGACCTCAAACTAGCCACGCAGTGTTCAGTCCGAGCACATTTAAAGAATGCTGAGGGTTGTGCAAGGCTGGCTGTGTGCAAGAAGCCATTCTGGCTCTTGAAACTCGCCTGGCCTTTCCTGTCAGTGTTGGACTCTAGGTTAGTGCTCTTTTTCCTTCTTCCTCAAAGGGCGATGGCATTAATCAAATCCAACTCTTTATCTTTTTAGTCCCTCTCTTCCTGGCTGCCCATACTTAAGGGCTGATGTAGGTCAGGCAGGCTCCAGGCTATTTGTATTCAGGAATAGTAAATTATCCATGGGAGCTCTTTGTGGAGAGAAAAGCTTGACCTTTGGATAACACCTTGGACTGATCTGGTTTGTACAATTCTGCTGGAAAAAAAGTAGTTGTTCGAGTTGCATGATGATAACAGTGCTCCGCTGGACAAGGTAGACGCACTATATTACCCTTGATTCCTGAGTCATTTTTCAAAGAGGAATAAGTGCCTGCCTTCCCTGGCCTCCCGCTCAGAGGGCGCCATCTTCAGCCTGACCCAGATTTTATTGACCCACATCCTTTTTTTCGGTGGACTTTAAAAAGTCATCCCTTTATGGTTCCAACAGTTTGATTCCAGATTTATTGGCTCTGCTGCTGCCTCCATTAACCTGTACTGCGCGACAACCTCCAGTCGACTGAGCTGCTCAGTTTCCTGTATGGCTTTGTGTATGCCATTGAACCTGAAGCTAAATTGGAAAGAGGACAGTTTTACTTTACAGTCACATCAAGTTTAATGACAGGGGTGTTATATTTGACAGCTTGACACTGTTACCAGTGCAGGGAATGAGCTTTTTCTGAACCATGTTGGAGGTTGTAAGATTGGTGCTTCCACAGACTCACTGAAGCATGGCTTGATACTGGAATGACTTACCTGGCAATAATGTTTGTCTTGTATTATTATGACCTATAATGTATCTGTAGATGTATCTGTATTTATATTAATACAGTCATAACATCAGTATATTCCCTTTATATAATAACATGTAGAGTATGTGCTGTAATATGAAATAATTTCTCCAGACTTTAGACTAATAGTTTGCCAATAATTGATATCTGCATTTCTAACTTTGCTAAACCTTGAGTAGTCACTGGGGTTTAAATGATAAGTCATCTGAGAAATTGTGCTATAGGAATTCTGGACTTGACTAGAATCACTTTACAAGAGTTCTACTTCTGATCACCTTGACTTTTCACTGCAGATAAAAAAGATATGGTCAGTATTCAGCCATGCAGCTATGCAAGAAAAGAATGCCTCTAAGGAGCCAGGTCCTTTATTCTGTGACCTACTCAGCGATGCATTAGCCATTGTGTAGCGTTCCTGCAAAAAGCCAAAGTTGTTTCAGTTTTTATTACCTGAAGACTTGCCCTTAAGAGAGGTTGCAAAAGTGAAATGTTTCCTTTCGGTCCTATCCAGACAGATTAGACATGGCGTTTGACATGGTTCGATTGGGGGGCTTGGCTCTCCTAAGACCTACCGGTGTCTGTGCTGATACAGAGTCTGCTCTTTCTGCCTGACCTTTTGTTATCTTCATAGGAAGCTGCTTTGGTAAGCGAAGGAGCCAGGTCCAGGGTTTATACCCATGGCCACTCACAGGTCTTATCTTCATGGGGAAGCTCAGACTGGGACTAGCTGTTCCAGGTTGTGGATTTATTTGTCCTGCTGTCCGTCTCAATGGCTTCAGAAACTCTGCTGGGTGCTGTGTTTTTGCTCCCTGAAAAATGCAATTTAACCGCCACTTAGATCAGATGGAGCGAAACCAGCAGAATTTTCAATGTAAAAAAAAAAAGGTTGGGAAAATCCTGTCAGCAATGTGCTCAAATGCCTCTCGGATTTATTTACATTTGCTAACGAATGTGACCTTTTGCCACACGTTTGTTGTGGTGTCTGGGTGCTTTGTTGTGTCTGGTGCGGGTTGTTTGAATGACAGTTGCAGCAAATCCTATTTTCTCCTTACTTAAAGAGACCAGCACTGGCGAGGCTGCGCTTAGCAACTGGCTCTTTAATCTCTGCTGCTGTTTCCTCAACGACCTCTGATTGTTTCCGCACGCCTCCCTGTGATTGGCACGCTGTCGGCTTTTTACGGCACTTCCAGGACGCCTCTCGACTGATCCAAGTAGACCAGGAAAGAGAAAAAGAGATGCCCACAGGCAGGAAGTGTGACTGAAGGAACAGGGCAAGCTTTGTTCCTGAGATAAAGAGCCGCACGGCAAGGTGGCTGTAAGTCCTGCCGAGTAGCGAACACAGAAATCGCAGATGGCACTGGAAGGGCCTCGCTGTCATCCCCGGTGCTAATTTAACTCCACAAAGTGACTTTTGTGTCGGTTCGCCTCTGTTGTCTCAGTTGCACGGGGTGTCCTATCATAAACCTGTTCCCGATATCAGTCAGTGCCCTGAAAAAAATAAAACACCCCTGAAAAAGAACTCTTTGAGAATGTCCTTACCTTTTCCCTTTCACAAGCTGGCAGCATCAGCGGCGTTCAAACACAAAACAGAAAAAAGACAGAAAAAATGGCGAGACAAAACAAAAAAACAAAAGAGTTGCGTCAGCTCAGAATTCATCAGTGTTCCTCAAAGGGATGTGACAGGCCTTTTTCCCAATGTCAGCTTCTCAGAAAAACCTCCTTTATTCCAGATGACGGAAGTCACATTCACTAACCCGCATTAAAAAATAGGGTTCTGGCAGTGTGGCTGGAGTTCCATATGCCAGCTTTTCAAGGGGATATGCTCATTACAGATATGATTATTTTGTCTTCCATTATTATGATGATGATGATGATGATGATGATTATTATTATTATTATTATTATTATTATTATATTCCTGCATTTTTTTGCAAGCAATAACAATATTATTTTGATGTACTGTGCCTTAAAATACTGTTTCTCAGTGCAAAAGGAAGACATTTTGGAAACAGAACTCAGAAAGGATTAAACTGTCTCCATTTAAAAAAGGCTTTTTTGTACCACATTATTATACACATTATACACATTTTTGTAAACATGAGCTCTGTAGTGCAGCAGACTGGATTCATGGAATAGTTGCGCCAGCTAAAGAGGCAGAGTGCTGCTGCGTGACCGGCATCCTTCTCGCTGCTTGCCCTTGTCTCTCTGCTTGTGTATGTGCGGGAGGATGTAGCCACTCGGCCCCCAGAAGAGTGAAGCACTCTCAGGCCGTGGAGCCCTTTTTCCTCCCCCCAGACCTGAGTGGTGGGGCGAGTGGAAGTATGAATTGTGAAGAGCGTGCGTGTGTGTGTGTGTGTGTGTGTGTTGAGGGGGTGAGGGTGGGGGGTGTACGTCTGCACAGCAACAGTCAGGGTCTGCAGTGGTGGAGCCAGCTCCTTTCCCTGTGTATTCAAATTACACAAGGTTAATTAAAACGCTGTGGCATGCGCCGGCTGCCCGTCCGTATCGCCTTCCCCACTCCCCACGCCGGCATTTTTAATCAGCGCCCGGCGATTGCACGGCCCCGGACTCTGAAGGAGGATGCTGTGGCAGCCACGGCGACGGGGAGGAGAGGCAGGGCCATTCAAAGTTCAATGTCATTAATTGGTCAGCATTTGAATATTAGCTAAGAACCCGCTTAATTAACTGGATAATAAAAGCTGGCCTGGATGGGAGGGAGAGCGAGGAGAGTGAAGGAGAGAAAGGTGGAGAGGGGGAGGTGGAGGGGAGCAGGGTTAGTGCGGCAGGAAATAGAGGGCACATCGTTCGGAGAGAGCCGGTCTCGCCGCGATAAGAGGGACCCGTTCATGTGAAAGGTCTCGGCACTGTAATTTGCGGGAGCTGCTTTTAATTGTCATAACCTTTTAAATGGCATAGTTTATCGGAGTCCTCTAAATGTCCTGCTGTAATGCTGCCAGCCCTGCAAGAAAGAGTGGCACTCTCCCCAGCTATAGCCAGCACAGAGTTACATGGATTTTAAAAAAATAATATGGCTGTTTTTTTGTATGCTTCTTTTTCAAACCCCCCCCCCCCAAAAAAAAAAAACAAAACAACAACAACATTTCTTTTCTATTTCTTTTCTCTTCTATTTTTCCATATTTTTTTTCCTGGTGTACGGTGTACCATCGTCCTTTTCGCCTCGGTGCTGCTGCATGCTAATTGCGTGCCGAATTTTTATCTCCACCTTTCTATTTGTGTTTGTTTGTGCTGTTAGTGCATCTCAAATGCAGATTTGGATGCTGTGGCCAGCCTTAATGAAGCTGCTCGCTGAAAAGAGGGTTAGTATTTAGTGCAGTGCTTTCCCTTGGGGCCTCATTTAGTAAACATTTGTAAAAACGCTCCTAAATTTGTCCTTGCGCATGCACCGTTCTGGCGCACACCGACTTCTGCATTATCAAAGCCCCGATCATGCTGCCGTGGTGGCTATTGTTCCACCATCGCCTGCGCAGAACAAGGGCGACGTTTGCATACAAAACGGCCCCAACGGGGAAGTTTTGATAAATGTGGCTTCTCGCAGGTAATTATTCATGCACGGTTCTCCTTCGGCGAAGCATAATGGGCCACCAAACAAACAAAGACGGAGAGGAAACTCCACTCCACCTGACGAAACAGAGTGCTACATGACTCACCAGAGAGTGTGGGGAGCGACACACTGGACGTCAAATAACATGAAATACAAAAAAAAATCCGCCCTAACCGCAAAATGACATTCCGCAGTTAGCACTGGTACATCAGAGCGACTCGCAGGGGAGCATAGGGATGAAATGGGCTTATTATGGGCTGGATCCAGCTGCTTGGAGGGAGGTGTCTGTTCTCTCTGGGGGGGGGTGGCAGGCCACCGTTGTACCTGCTTTGTGAGAAAGGTCAGGGGATTGCTCGCTTAAGAATCCAATCTGAAGGACATTGTATTTGAACACGGCTGTACAGCTGTATCCATTAAGGGCCGACCGTGAAGTGCGGAGATCCCAGCTTGTCAGCTTGACATAGAGAGGCCCAGCAGCGTTACAATACAATACCCGCGCGCTCTCCCCCCTCCTGCTGCAGACCACTGACTTTAACTGCTTCAGAGCCAAGCACGACACACAGCCCACTCCCCTCACTCCTAACATGAAATGTCCTACTATAACTGGAGTCAGTGAAGGAAGAAAGGACAATCTATTGAAGAAATGTCATATATATAAATCTGTTTTTTTTTTTAGGGATATGAGCAACCAGGCAGTCAGCCTATTTCAAGCTCTCCTCATTCACACAGACACATACACAGAAAAGAAAGGGAAAAAAAAGATACAGTTTGGTTAAAAAAAATACATGCTGCTACACAGACAGACACTGTTTCGGAGGAGAACTCAAATGTTTTGTCAGTCACCCGCATTCTTTTCTTGTGTTCTGAAAGGAGTGTGTCGTGTGCTGTAGGTTTCTCTGATCAAAGATGTCATTTTTTTTTTTATTCGGAGCCCTTGATTTGGAGCATCACAGAGCTAATAAGATGTGCCAGTCCTCCCTGGCAGCTCCTCTCCACATCCTGCAATATTGTGCAACTTGCTGATTGCTTCAATTATGAAACTCCAATTTGAAGTGCCATTGTTGTCTCAGCTAATGACGCAAGGGGAGCATGAATATGGATGGGCCGCATCTCCCACCGCCATCCTTGTAATCTGTCATCTCACTGAGACGCCTTTGTTTTGCTTAAGACGGCTGGGTGTGTGTGTGTGTGTGTGTGTGTGTGTGTGTGTGTGTGTGTGTGTGTGTGTGTGTGTGTGTGTGTGTGTGTCTCAGTTGTGTGTTTGTTTGTTTTTAAGGCTGTTTTTTGTCACAGCTTTTCTGTACCCATGAAAAGAAAGCCACTAAAAATACTTTGTTTGACTGGAGTGGTGTATCCACATAGACATAGACAGAGCACCTGAGAAGAACTGCATTGGTGCAGTAACCATGGAGTTTTTCAAACGCTACTCTCCTCGCCTGCCTGAAATGTTGTGTTTACCTCTTATTGTGATTCTCACTCTCTTACCCTCTTATTCTCTCATTCTCTCCCTCTCTTTCTTAAGCACTCCTCAAAATGCACCCTACCCCTCCTCTATCCCCCAAAAGAGCCTGGTGCCCCCTTGTATTTGTGGCTGACAAGCTCCGAAGAGCTGCCCAGTTTAAATCAGAAATGACTGTCCTCCAGGGCCCCTGGGATGCGCCAGGGCCACGGGGCTTTTTAAAGACATGCAATTAAGCTTAATTTTTAATGAATATTAATGGAATTAGTGGCAGATTTGGCGGAGATCTGCATCCGAAGGTGTGGGAATGACTAATTCATTTGGTAGTCATGAGGAGTCTGCCGACGGGGGGAGTGAGGGATAGATGGATGCGGGGAGGAGAGAGAGAGGGTGGGAGGGAGGGAGGGAAAGATGAGTGGTTGGCTGAAAAGGACTGAAGGAAGAGAGAAGGATGGGTAAAAGGTAAAAAGGAAATGGAGGGAGATGAATGGAAGACTTATTTTGCTGAAGCATATAGACATATATATATATATATGTGGTAGCAGAAGCTGACTATGTGTTCTTTAATCTTCTTTCTCTCTGTCTGTCTCTGTCTTTAATCTTATTTCTGTCTGCCTATGAATGTGACCTCTCCTTTCAAGCATGGTGAATCAGGCCATTTAAACCTCTCAATGATGCCCCAGAATTATATACTTCCCTTTGATACGATTGAATTCCCACATTTTTTTACATTCTCAAAGAAAACTCCTTTCATTTTCTTTTACAACCGTATTTTGAATAAGGAAAAATGTTATTTTTTTATAGAAAGGTAAAGGTATTATACATTATTCATTACAGGTATTGTTATAGGTATTTTGATTTTGTTAGCCTAACCAGCAATACTAGGTCAGGAGATTTGTGTAACATGATGATTAAAATAGCTCTTAGATCAGAAGACAACATCTTACACAGTTATACTGCCTCCCTGAGGAGTTATACAAGGCACATTATTGGCCTGAAACGTGAAACTGCTCCATGAAGCCACAGAGCAACACACTGATCCAATGGAGAGTATAGACTTTCACACAGCACCAGCATCACAGTTAATTGTGCCGATGCTACATCAATACAGCCGTATCCACTCTAAACACAGTGCTTTGGCATCGATAGGGAACAGCACAAGCCCAGGACCAGAATTCACAGAGCTGAAATGGAATAGTTAGTCTACTGCAGTCTCCCATTTCCAGAGTAAATATGGAAAGGATTGACTATGGAACGTTTGCGGTCTTAAATCTTTACAAGACGCACTGAGCGTTATAGTGAAGTGGAGGCCAGTAAATGCGGTGCAGAGGTAGTAGGCAGTGCCGCTCATCCCTGTCTGACTGACTGACCTGAAAGTGACTCCTCACAGCCCAGAGAGCATACGAGGGCATGATCTGGCTGAACCGAAAGTGAAAGTAGGTGACTGTGATGTCAGATAGTAAACAGTGATGTGAGACTGACCTTGTTTTGACCCACTTCTAATGGCATTCCTCTTGAGTAAACAGACACACACACACACACACACACACACACACACACACACACACACACAATGTACACACACAAACACACACAGTCGCTCACACATGCCTGAGTAAATATTTGGCTTACATATGAGGAGTTTCCTCTGCTTTGAGTGGAAGCGGCACATGAGGTGAATGTGTGTGTGTGTGTGTGTGTGTGTTCACATGTTGTTTGAGGCCAGGCCAAAGAAAGCCACGCTTCATTGTACGTCTCTGCCTTCCTGAGCCCCCCACCTCCTCCTGATTGTTTATGTTGGGAAGTGCTGTATATTTTTACTAGAAGTATAACCCAGATGAATGACTTGCATTGCGGTCATAAAAATCCAGTTGTTGGGCTCGTGGCCAGTGAGTAGTGGAGTTCCAGTGGAGTTGAAAGAGCCGTTTCTGACACAAGGGCATCACCCTGCTGGCTGCTTTATGAGTGTTAGGATTCCTTTAAGGAGAGAAACAAATCTTGATTTGGCACCTCAGGTGAACGTAATGAAGATGAATGAATTTGTGTAAATCTCTCTCTCTCTCTCTCTCTCTCTCTCTCTCTCTCTCTCTCTCTCTCTCTCTCTCTCTTTCTCTCGTGAGTATGAGTTGTAGTGGAAGATGGCTTTGCAGAACATCCAGTGCCAACCAGTACTAAAGCAGGTTTTTTCATGAGAGAGAATTTTTAGTTGACCATACTACACCTGTAAAAATGTTCACTTAAGAACTGCATTTACAGGCCTTTCTTTTTATAGGCAACACAAATAAGGACAAAAATATGAGGGCAGTAAACCAACATACAAAAATCCATATTGATAATATTATCATTGATGATGTTGCAAAAATACAGTCTGTCTATTTATCGTCCTTCATCCATCTTTCATCTATCCACAAGAGTGTGCTAGGTTTCATTAGGCTAAAAAGTATAAATCAGCTGGTGTTGTAGGAAGCGATGATTGCAATAATTACTGGGATTTACCCTGTAATTACAAAATGAACTATTATACAGTACAGATGTACTTGTAGTGTGTAGCGTGAAGTGCACAGACTTCAGCAGAAGCAGGGGTGCATAGCCTGAGGTGTTAGTGCCACTGGTCTGGGAGCATTATCAGCATTACTGTACTCTGCCTCAGAGCTAAAGTGCTATCAAACAGGACTTTTGCATAATGGATCTCAATTTTGACGTTGAAGTCACCAGATGCCCACCATGTTTTCCCCTCTTGCACTTCTCCTCTGACTGCAGTCACGTGGTTCTGAAATGTAATGTTTTTATAGTGCGACCATGCCATGTTTTCGTTCAACTCTCTTACAAATGAAAAAAGACTGTACAGGTGAGTGATAATGAGAATAGCATCCAGAACTGTGTTAAAAGCCCTGATCAGTGGCCACTGCTGAGGTTGATTGCAGTGAGTTTTACTGCGGCTGCCATTACGCCCCGTCCCCTGTCTGTGTGGCTGTGGCTTCAGCTGGGAGTGGAGATGTGTCAAAAGGGGAAGTGTGTGTGTGTGTGTGTGTGTGTGTGTGTGTGTGTGTGTGTGTGTGTGTGTGTGTGTGTGTGTGTGTGTGTGTGTGTGTGTGTGTGTGTGCACACTTGTGGGAGCAGAAGAAAAAGAGAAAGGGAAAGCAGGGAGCCTGTGAGAGACTTATGCAGAGGGACAACTGGCGGATCCAAAGGGAGCTCCCTGGGGCTATGCAGTGCTCCTCTGCTGGTTAGTCCCTCCGCTCTGCTGCCCTTTAACCTCACACACACACACAGCTGTGGTCACTGTCTAAGCTCTGTGTGTGTGTGTGTGTGTGTGTGTGTGTGTGTGTGTGTGTGTGTGTGTGTGTGTGTATGTGTCTGTACGTGTGTACATGTGTATGTGTGTCTGTGTGGGCGTGTGTGTTTGTGTGTGTGCACTGGCATGATCGCTGGCTTTACCATCCTGCCAGCACCCTGCCTTTGAACTGACTGAATAATCTAACACACAGCATAAAGTGAAGCTGCTGTTGAGGGCTTTTGCCCTGTGGCATCAGACTTTGGAGAGGTGGCAAAGAGGCGGCTCTTGTCAATCTAATTAAGCCCAATGAGTTTCCCGCCTCTGCTCCGTCAGTGTCGTTTAGCCCAGTGGCGCTAATGGGGAGGTAAAAAAAAGAAGTGCCCCCCTCTCTCCAAATACACCCCCACCCCCTTCCCGAAAGGGCTTCAAATGCCGGTGTCTCAGAGGAGCTCCTTGAGCCTCATATTAGTGAGTGGGCTCGTTCAGTGATGGTTCAGCTGGAGGAGGCTGGAAGTGTCCGATGGATGACCTGGCACAAGGTTGCAGGTTTTGACCTCAGCTAGCTGACGCCAGACCAGAGCAGAGAGTGTGTGTTTGTTTGTGTTTGTGTGTGGTCTAAAGATTGTGTGCAAAGATAGCAGGTGAATGTTTTGTTGAATGGCTGATATCTAGCCTATGTTGATATCTAGAATGTATGTTTGTTTGTTTGTGTGTGTGTGTGTGTGTGTGTGTGTGGTGTGTGTGTGTGTGTGTGTGTGTGTGTGTGTGTGTCTGTGTGTGTCTGTGTATTTGTGTGTGCGTGTGTGTGCACTTGCCCATACTTTATGTGTATAATGAAAGATTTGTACTCAGGTGTGAATCAGTCTTTTTTTGTCATGAAGCCCAAGCTTCATTGACTGTGAAAAGGAGTCATTGTCCTTTCTTTTCATTTTTCAGGATCGCACAAGTGTTTATTCAAGTGTACTCACTGCAATCTGAGCCATAGTTAAGGGATGCCTTAATGCAAAATGCATTCCTATCAGAGAAAGACAGTACCATTACTGATTCAAACTTTTCTCTCCCCCCCCGTCCTCTTTTTCATGTCCTCTCTCCCTGCGGTAGGAGGTCTCACAGGAGGCTTATGGGAACAGCAGAGTAGGGGGCAGCAATGGTGGCAGCATCAGCACTAGCCAGCCCGTGGGGAACTCTGGGAAGAACAACCATGAAGATGTGGGTCCCATGCACCACGACCGTCCCTCCAGCCTACCGGTGAGTAGCATCCACAGCAGCCAGCAGTCTACACACAGCAAGCGCCCTTCGACGTCGCTCTCCTACCCTGAATTGCATAATTGCACCACTGCAAGTCACCACTTGTTTTTTTCACAACTCAAAAGATTTTTTTGGTTTTCTGGGATCATGCACAATAATGTTCAGTTAAACATGGGTAATTCATTGTTCCTGGGCAATGGGCAATCAATCATTATAGGAAAATGCAGCGGAGTAAAAGAGTATGTGGTTTTCTGTATTCCATGCTCTCCACTATAGTGCCCATTGAAAGTAAAGCATGTCATCCCCAGTGTGCCTGCCTGTCCAACCACAGAGTCCCCCTTCACGTGTACAGTTTCATCCGTCGTTCACAGGGACGATCCTACATTCCAGTCAAATTTCACAGACCCAGGCTCCACATGCTCGCACTCAGCACACATGATCCAGAGAGGATGACAGACTGACAGCCACTCGGGCTTAAAGAGGTGCTGCGCTCAGAGCACGCGTCACTTTTCCCCGCGCCACCAACTTGATCTGTCACCTCTGTCTAAATAGCCCCCGAAGGCTGAATGAGTCACTAAGGCACTGTAAACACCCACACAGGCAGGTGAAGCAGGATGCCCTTTGTCCCAACGCGCACATGTGACTTAGCATGCTATGTAAAGTAAATATGCTCCATGTTGGGGTGTTTTATTGACACATGTGCTGTGCATTTTACATGTCAGCATGTCATTTACATGTACTGCAGCTCTGTCGTCTGATGACTGGTTGTCACTCTGAGGTGAAAGAAGGCATCTTCCAAAATCCCCCCAGGAGAAATATCGGGAAGATATGTCATCTCTGAGTTTACTGAACCATTGGAAAGTTTTGCTGATCCATCATCTGATAACCAGTAAAAGTTTGCCACATTTGGTTCAAGTCACCTTCTCTCCACAGTTGCTATGTAAAATTAACCAGAGTGTCAGATCTTTTTGACAATAGATTTAAAAAGGAAGTAGCTGTAAATTAGCGCAAATGACTATTGGCTCTCACACTCGCTCTCTCGGCCACGCTCTCGGTGGCTCTCTTCTTGTTCGCTCTCCTCCTCCTCCCTTTCTGTCTCTGCCATCCTCCCTCCCTGTTCTGTTTCCTGCTCAGCTTCCTGGCTGTTGTCAGCCACTGATTGGAGGAGAGCGCTGTCATTCATTCAGGGACCAAAGCATATTGGCTGTAATTAGACAGCGTCGATCCTCCCTCCTGCTCACTCTCACTCTCATACACAAACACTGGGTGTTCTTTTGTTCCATTTAGCTGTGTATGCCCGTGCAGACCCATTTTTCACTGGCCACTTCATACTAATACCCACATTAAGCATCCACTGGCCTGCCTGCACGAGCAGAAAAAAGGACACATTAAATTAGGTTTTGCAACAGTAAGCTTTCGCCAGACGAACTTCACCCGCATGCCCCCACCCCCCAACCCCCCTCGTTCTCCTTACAGTTGCCGAGATAAAAATCATTAAGGAGGTTGACTGGAGAAATAATTGAGGATATTTTGTGAGGCCAACCAGAACGGCAAAGGTGTACACAGGGAATATTCCGGAGCACTGCTCTGGCTCCGAGAATAATTTGGCTTAATTAGAACGAGGCTTCAGCCTGCATTGTGAAGATGGAGCAGAAATGGCTGATATGCATGTTACTGCCCCCCCCATCCTTCTTCTATCCTTCTCTCACTCCGCCTTTCTTTATCTTTCTATCCATATTGCATGAACATGATATGTCTATCTGATGAATCTGCTGTATCTATTGATCTGCATGTATTTTTTCACACCGTTGCTTTACCTACACTTTTGAAGTGTAGCTTTACTAGATTGGTTGCTTCCCATCCAGCTAACCTCTCCGGCTCTCTCTCTCTCTCTCTCTCCATTTCTCTCTCGTTCTCTCTCTCCCCCTCACACACTCTCCCCACATCACTGTCCTCTATCTCTCTCCTTCTCTCTCTGAAGCTCATGAAAGGGTTTTTTTGTAAATGAGGAGACTCATTGATGTGTCAGTCCTCTTGCCGAGTGTGAAAGCCCCCAGTACTTTGGAGATTTATTTGAATTCAGCTACTTTAATCCCAGCACTGCCCCAGGGTCCTTTTGCGTTTTTGGATTATTTCCAAACTCTGGAAGCATATAGGCTAGATCCTAATCTGGAGGGATTTCGGGCCCCTTTTCTCCCGCCCTCTCTCTCTGTTCTATTTCTGCGTTTACCCATTTTTGGCTCCACCGAAACTCTCACGAGACACCTTAGATCTCCTCTGGCCCACAGCCGTGGACTGAGCCCATAATTATTGATTATGTATGGATGCAAGGCAGTGTGATGGTATAGAATGAGTTAAGCAATCACACTGCAGAGCATGCTCACTTGCTGGTATCTCCCTTGTTTTGGTGTGTGTGTGCGTGTGTGTATGCGTTTGGGGGTGCAGTGTCATATTCAGTTTCAGTAATCTAGGGTTAGCTTCTTGCAGGCCGTATCCTGGCTGGGCTGTGTAGTGCCTGACTCCAGCAGTGCCTGCTGCCTGAGTCCCAACCCAACACAGAGAGATACTGTACCTTTTGCCAGTCGCTACATGCTCTGCTACGCTCTACTCTGCTCTACTCTTCTGTCTGTCTGTCTGTCCGTCTCTTCCCTTTGTTTTACGCACATGTTTCTCTCAGCCTCAATAAGACAACCAGATGGACAATCAGACAGACAAACCAGCAGAGAAATCTGTGTGTGCGCACACTACGTAATAGGCTGTCACATACTGATGTGACACCCACCTCACACCTTGTGTCCGCACTTGTGTTTGGCTCCTGTTTGTTTTTTTTTTTATCTGGAGGAAAGCAAAGACAGCCCCCCTCCACACACACACACACACACACACACACACACACACACACACACACACACACACAAAACCCAAAACCACTATGCTCCCTCCAGCCCAGTCCCTTGTCTCCCACCCCACTCACCCCCATGTCACTGTGATTGAGATTGACAGGGCACAGCTGGACGGAATAAGATTTTCCATCTCCCTCCGTCTCCCTCTCTCACTCTCTCGCTCCCTGCGTCCCTGTGACAGTGGGCTCTCTCCTGGAGCTCAGGCCAGCATGTGCATGTGCTCTATTTTAGAGGGAGGTTGCACCGTGACCGCACTGCCATTTCAGCTCCGGTCCCTGACCCTGTGGAGGCAGCCTGACAGTGGAGACAGGAGAGAGGGGCCAGAGAGAGCTATAAGACCTGGCCACACACACACACACACACACACACACACACACACACACACACTGTACAAACATACAAACACACACATGTACCTCCCCGAACCTACTCTGGTTTTGAATTAGAAGAAAATAACAAATACATATCAAATATTGTATGATATTTGTAGTGCTATCCACTGCGAACCAACAGTTTTTGTTTTTGAACGAAAAATTAAATTAGTAATTTTCTTCATATCTGAGGTGGAGTAGAGTGAAGATTTTTGGTTGAGACAAGCCAAACCTGTTGGGGTGCCTGTGAGTGCTAAACCCCAGTTGATCGTGGTGTGTGACCGAGAAAGGGTGTCATGTCTGGGACAAGGCTCCCCAGGAGAGAGACCCCCTCACACTCTCAGTCTCACTCCCACACTCTCACTCTGACAGGACCCAGGCCCCCCCCTGCCTCCTCCACTGGAGTGATATGTGTTCCTAGCAGCGTGTTATTATCTCTGAACACGATCTCCTTTGCTCTTCAGCTTTAGGTTGTTTGGCGTAAAAGCTAATGAGCTGCAACCCCATACTCCCATTTCCTCACGTCTCAACTTTTGCACCTGGAAGAAGACGGGAGATGAAGAAGAAGGAAGGGAGAGAGAGAGAGAAAAAAAAACCCTGCACAGAAATTGTTGATTTAGTGTGTTATCTTTACCGGGTGTTTTCTGGACGTTTTAGCCAAAGAATGAGCGGAGCAGGGGGAGCTGAAAGGAGGAGAGGATGAAATTACCACACCAGACAGCCAGAGAGCATTGATGCCTCCCAGTCGCAGAGAGAAAGAGAGCGAGAGGGAGAGAAACGGACAGACAAAAAGGAAGAGAAGGAGAGGGAGAGAGAGAGAGGAGATGGCTGAACCTGGTTAAGCAAACAGAGTGCTGAGCTGCTGGCGCCTGCAGCCCAGCTCGCTAGCGGAGAGGAGGCTGCTGTTGACGTGAGCTCTCACATGTGCCGAGAGGGCCTCTCTCTCTCCGTCTCTCTGTTCCTCTCACTTTCTCTCCCTCTCTGTCTCTGTCTTTCTTCTTCCTCCTTTCTTGCTCTCTTTGTCTGTCTCTAGCCACTCTCTCCTTGCCAGCCTCTCCCCGTCGTTCACTCACTCCTACACTTTTTTTTCATCGCATGCCTCTTTCTCCTCTCTGCCTTTCACTCTTCCCTCTGATCTCCAGAGAGAGAAGGAGAAAGAGAGAGAGAGACAGACAGAGAGAAAAAGACGGGGGGAGAGAGAGAGAGGGTGGTTGAGAGAGGGTGGTTGAGAGAGAGTGCCAGCAGCCACTTCCCATCAGGAGAGCAGAACACACAGCTAGAGGAAAGTGAGCGCCAGAGTCTTTTATTGTCAAACTGGAGCGTGTGTAAAACTAGTGCCTTGTAAACTTGAGGTGACGTGAAAGCAGGGAGGGAGTGGTGTGTGTGTGTGTGTGTGTGTGTGTGTGTGTGTGTGTGTGTGTGTGTGTGTGTGTGTGTGTGTGTGTGTAGAGGGGGAAAATGTGCGGGAGGTAGAAAGGGGAGAGTGGGCCTACAATCCCAATGAGAGCTCTGCACAAGAAGGCTTTTTCCCGTGTGTGTGTGTGTGTGTGTGTGTGTGTGCGTGTGAGAGTGTGAGTGTCAGTAACTGATTAGGGTGTGTTAGGTGTATGATAATTATATGGCTATTTTGGTATTTGGTTGATTTATAGTTGCCATTTTTTTCACATCCGTCTTGTTTTTTCATCTTGCTCTTAAGAGTGCTGTAAATTGTTGTATTTTGTTGTGGTGTAGTGTGTTGCATTGCATGCTGTATTGTGCTGTGCTGTGCTGTGGCAGGAAAGTTGTGCTGGTTCAGACTGCATTCAGGCTGCAGTGAGTCACATTGGCACCAGCGGTGCTCAGATCAGCAGGCCCCACATCAAGCAGCAGCCATTTTAATTAGCCACTGATGAGATGCTCGTGAAGAGGCAGCGGCAACTCCCCCTTTGTTTTGGACCACGTCTTTGTGCGTGTGCGTGTCACCACACGTGACGCTTACCACAACGGAGGTGCAGGAAACGGAGTTCGGTCTTCTCGTCTTTTCCTCTCACTCTTCCTCCCTCTCTCTCCTCTCCTGCACCGGGGTAATAGCAGGCTGGCTTCTTTCAGCAGCTCCTCTAACACCCTCCCCAACACACTGTAAGAATACACCATCAGCGTGGTCCAGTAAATATAGCCATTACATTGCCGGCTGTCGTGGAATAAATAAAAGAGAGAGAGGGAGACAGAGAGAGAAGGAGAGAGGAGTGGAGACGAGGGGGGAGAGAGACGGATGGTATGGTCCACCCCCGTAACCTTCCTGGATATTTTTATAATTCATCATCAGCTGGCAGCGTCGGGGAGCAGCAGGGCTGTTTTTTCTCCTCACCGCTCCCTCTGGCTGCTGGAAGTCTGAAATTACATCTGTCTTT
Organism: Alosa alosa; assembly: GCF_017589495.1. Taxonomy (NCBI): domain Eukaryota; kingdom Metazoa; phylum Chordata; class Actinopteri; order Clupeiformes; family Clupeidae; genus Alosa; species Alosa alosa. The sequence goes on from NC_063207.1 coordinate 27,006,782, forward strand.
GAAGTTCGGGTCGCACTGTTAGGGTTGCCATGGCGACAGCAGCTGGGGGAAGGGGAGGGGTGTGTGTGTGTGTGCTGGGAGGGGGATTGGTCTCCTTGGAAGGCACACATGCTCAGTGGAGGATTGTCTTGATGGCATTATTGCTACATTATTAGCGCCCCGTTCCACACGCTCGCCTTATTGCTCGTTTTGGTTATTAGCGCCTCAGCAACACAATCTCCCCTTTCCCCACCATTTACTCGCTGTTTACAGCCATTTAGAGAAGAATTCCTGCCTAAGCTGCGCTGCAGCCTTTATAAACATCCCAAATTCTCACTTAATTTTCCAATACGTTTCAAAATGGCTCATTTGAAGCATTTTCCTAATGGGATTCAAGCACATCTCCTTCCTGAGGCTGTACACTAGAATGCAATTTGTTGAATGTTGTTTGTGGGTTCACAAATAGTGTTGTCTCTGACACTCATCTCAAATTCTCAAAACAACCCTTTTTTATGAGCTTTGGACTCGCAGGACTGTTCTAGGGGCCATCTAAAACATTCAGAGTTTTTCTGACTCAGGCAAAGAAGTAGTCTCTGGGCCTAACAGGGAGAACTCGATCTGAGTTGTTGTGCCAGAGGAGGCAGGACTGAGACGGACAGAGAGAGGAAGGGCCTGAAGACTGAATTAGCATCCGTTCCCATAAGCCCTGAAGAACACAGACCACCAGCAAGAGATCCACTAACAGTCATGCCTCACAGTTACATTGTGTGTTTTTTTGTTTTTATCATAAAAGGATGATCAGTGAGAACCGAAGAGCTGAAGTGAAGGAGAGGGAAAAAAGGAATATGCTGGAGCCGGTGGGTGTTTTGAAGGAGGGAAGAATATGGAGGTGAAGAAAGGGCGTGCATTAATGCGGAGCCCCAGCTCGCGAGGAACCTGGAGCGGCGATCTGCATTTCCCGACAGCCCTGGCATTGATACATTTTTCATGAATGCTGAGAGGGAATTAGCGGAGGATTGTAGCCGCAAATCGCTCTTCATGATCCGAAGTAGAGACAGACAGAGAGAAGGGGTGGATGGAGTAGGAAGGGGTGAAGGGGGGGCAATGAGGAAAGGAGAAAGGGAGCCCCCCTCCCAAGGAGGGAACAGTTTTTCCCCTCACCTGCCTGGGTCCTCGTCCCGGGCCGTGATTGATATGTTAGTCTGCTGAGGGGGCCCTAAAGGCCCATAGGCCAGTGGAGGGTGGTTGACACGGTTACGGCACGCCCGGGGTGGCAAGGGGGTGATCTAGGGCTCCAGGGAACTGCCACCCCCTCCCATTTACCCCAGCTCACTCAGGCTCTGCAGCTGCGCTCACTTGTCAATCTCGTCTCTGTTTTTGTTGTTGTTGTTGTTGTTTTGTTGTTGGTTTCTTTGGGTTCCTTTTTCTCTCACCCAACCAGTGAACCGCACTCTCTCCACTAGATCTGGAGCCATCCACACTCACACTTCAGACACGCGGCTGAATAGTCCGGCAGAGAGGCATTGTAATTCTCATTTTCTCCCCCACCTGTCCTTTTCATCTCAGTTTGATACTGCTGGCAAAATTTGGAAGTTTTTGAAAGTAGCTTTTTATCTGGCTCTCACACAAAGACAAGGAGAGGCCTCTAATTGCTTTCACCAAAAAAAAAGAACTACAAACAGGCCTAGATCTCTTTTTTGCCTTCTCTTGAATGCTTGCACATGCACAGATGTTGGGGAGGGCCGGTTGTTTTCCTTTGCTAATTTCACATCAAAAATCACAGGGACATTTGAACATTTGGATCCATGGCATGCTAAAAGGCATGTTCAAAATGCAAACAGCATTGATGATTTCCCTCTCATTTGTAATTCCTTTGGTTGGACATGAACTCCCCCTCTTCTCTGTTCTCTGGAAAGAGCTGGTGTCTGTAAGACCTAAATTATATTCTATGCTACAGCATACTGGATATTCTTCCAGTAGGATTTTGTTTAAGGCACATGATACTAATAGTCCTTTATAGTCAGTATTTATGACTTTCCCTTTCATCTTTCATCCTCCAGCTTTGAAAATGTATTATTTGCTATTATTACCATTTCTGTCTAGCTGCAAGGAGTTGGATCACACTGAGAAAAACAGCCTCTCTATCTTTAGTAGCTGCTCCAGTGCAAGCAGCATTGTGGAAATGCTATGGAAATGTTGCAGAGAAAGAGAAAGCTATTTCCCCAGGCCATTCCCTTCCATAGGGAGATGCTCTCCCTCCTTCTCCATATTCAGGACTCTGCTCTCAACTTCTCCTTCTCCCCTCTTTTTCTCTCTCCCTGCGCTGTTTTTTTTTACCACTTTCTTTTTAAAGACATGCAGCGCTTGGTTTCGCTGCTGCTCTCCCTCCCTCTCCCCCCGTTCTGCCACTGCCAGCACATTTTTATTCAAAAATTCAAATCATCGCGGAGCTTGTGTCCTCGGCTACGGTGTCCTCGAGAGATGCTATCACACCGGGACAGGATGCGCGGCGCTTGTCACACTCCCAGCCGCGCCGCGCCGGGCATCCTTAAATGGATCACCGCGGAAACACACAGCCGCCATGCTGGGCCTCGCCTCTGTCTGGCCTAATTGAAGAATTTGTGTGAAATCGGACGAGACGTGAGCCGCCTGTCCTCGCACCGAGAGAGGTAATTGCATCTGTCTCCAAGCAGGAAATGGTTAACAGACACACACACACACACACACAAACACAAATAAACACACACACACACACACACACACACAAACAAACACAAAAAACAAACAAACACACGCACACACACACACACACACACACATACACACACACACACACACACACAAACAAACACAAATAAAAACACACACACACACACAAATTCACACTCATAATTGCATGGTGTCATTCACCTCAGACTATGCAACAATAAATCACATTGTATTTCCGTGGAGATAGGAAGGAGGGGAAGAAAGATGAATGCTACAAAGACAAAAAAGGCAAAAAATGGTCCTTTTGAATCAGCACTTTTAAATCATTTGCAGTTTTTTACAGTCGCTAACAAGTTAAAAAATCGATACATGTAATAACCTTCACCTATCCTCTTAACACAGGAACACTCTTACATCACACAGTTAACCAAAACCACATTTGTTTGTTAAATACTAAGTCATTTCATAATATAAAAAATATATCCATGATGAAGATGTAGTTACAGTAATCATCACAGCATAGAGTTGATGGCATTACTAAAACCACCACACTTGACATGTGTCAGTTCTACTAGTTCAGTTCAGTAGGCAGTTCTACGGGCACATAATAGACAATATGAAATTCAGATTTAGAAAAAAAATTTTCCTTTTATTGTAAACTACCAATTATTTTTGGTAGTTTTTAAAAAAATGAGTGAGTCAGTTTTACGGATCTACTGGGCATCTCAATATTAGATCATCTGTTTCTCTTTCAAGACAACCTTGGTGTTTATAGATGCGATACACAGCCTGTGACAAGAGCCCTGTCCACCTTTGTGCTCCTGTGCACCTTTGTGCCGGTAAATCTGGAGACCTACAGTACATGGCAAATCAACTTTGGCTTTCAAGGCTCATTTTAACCGTTTGGGGGACAAATGTAATGTAAGCTGGTTTGACTTGGTGAGACTTGCTTGTCTGGTTTGACTTCCCCCTCAAGACTCAAGCAGCCAGATTAAGAGAGCTTCTCACTGAGTTCTCTGCATTTCCCTCTCATAGACCTTGCCACATAAGTGGTTCAGCTTGGCTTGGGTGTGTGTGTGTGTTTTTTTTTGTGTGTGTGTGAATGTTACAGTCCTCATGGTCAGGTGCTCGCCGTATTCACACTCTCAGCGTGCTCTGAGGTCGACAGAGCCAAATGGCGTCCATAAAACAGGCCAATTAAATTCCGCTCATCTGCTGTCACCTAGTGGGACTCTGTAGGGGTGACGGGGCATGTGATGGCGACTGTCACCCCTCAGTTGGTGCGTGCCTGTGACTGTGTGTGTGTGTGTGTGTGTGTGTGTGTGTGTGTGTGTGTGTGTGTGTGGATAAGTGACTCAGACAACTGCCTTCACAGCCTTTCCTGACCTTTGGAGTGTGACCCGTCACCAGTGCCCGTTAAACAGGCAGCGGTGCGTGAGGACTGTGGACACGCGCTGTCATGGCGATGAGGAGATGCAAGCGCACACACACACACTCACAGTCACACACAGACTCATACACACTCTCACTCTCACACACACGCACACCCCTCCCATCCCCCTTGCTCAGGCAGTGGCTGCGCGTGGCCTTTCGTGTCACATTCTGGTGACCCTAATCTTCAGAGCAGCCTTATCTCAAGGATCTCTGGCATCATCTGAGAGAGGGGACATATGAAATATAAACACTCACACGCGCCCACATACACACACACACACACACCAATATACCCTCATACGCAACGATTGAAAAACCACATACAGTACACACTCATACAGTACATACATAAGAGAGAGAGAGAGTAATGTACATACATACACACACACACACATGAACAGATTGCTTCAAGTGGGCAGATATTTCCTTTGGACACATCAGCATGTCACCCCAGTGCCTGCTGCTACAATTTGATTTAAGCCAGATTACAAATGTTTTGTGTATATTGCAGCTTCATAAGCAATAAGTTTGGGGTCCCGGCCGTGGCTGGGGAAAGCCGTGTGCAATTGTGCTGTAATCTCGTCTCCCGCCAGTCAGAGTTATTAGAGCCAGTTCAGGTGCTGCACTGGGCTTGTACAGAGAGAGAGGAGAGAGAGAGAGAGAGAGAGATGTGTATGTTATTAACAACAAGCCGGCACCCTGGCCTGTAGCCAGCTGTGGGTGTGAATGAAAGTGTGGTGCGTGTATGTGTGTATGTGCATGTGCACATTTTTGTGAGTGTGGTTGAGTGTGTAGTATATGTGCATGATTATGTCTGCATGTTTACATATGTCTATATATATTTATGTACAAGTCTTTTGTCATTTCTCAGTGTTCATAGTGAGTGTGCATCTGTTTATGCAATGTGTTTTTATTAGCATGGGTGCATTTGGCTTAGGCCGTGTATTTAAAAGTGTGTGTTTGGTCTATTTAGGTTTATTTGAGTGTGTGTGTTTGGTCAACATGGGTCTGTTTTTGTGTATGTGTCTTTTTTGTATAATTCATAACTGTGCACATGGTCAGCACAGCACATATACATTAGTTTGTGTATATGTGCTGTGACTCATGTCTTAGAGTGTGTGTGTGTGTGTGTACGAGAGAAAGAGCAAGAGCGCGCACATGTCTGTCGGTGTGGTCGCCGGACGCGTAAGCCCATTTAGTGGCGTTTAATTGTGTGTGTAGCGGCTACAAAGGCCGGTCTCGGGAGCCCGGCAGCCTCGCCCGGCGGTATTGACAAACGCGGCTCCAGAGCCGTAATGAATGGTGCTAATCCATCCTCGGCCTGAGCAGAGCGCAGCAGCATGTAAATGGACCGTTATGTAACGAGGACGAGGGTGGGGGGGGTGGAGCGGCCCGATCCGCTGACGAAGACAACCTCCTCTTCCTCCAGGGGGGATGGGGACGGGTGGGGGAGAGATGTAAAGAGGGCGGGGAGAGGAAGTGTGGTTTGTTGATTGGGATGAGGGAGGGAGGGAGGAAGTGTGTGTGTGTGTGTGTGTGTGTGTGTGTGTGTGTGTGTGTGTGTGTGTGTGTGTGTGCCTGTGTGTGTGTGTGCCTGTGTGAGTAAGACAGACATGCGTAATGGTCATTGCAGTTTGTATGGTAATGCCTATATGTCTGTGTGTATTTTTGGATTTTTGGCATATTTCATACTTTCTCATCATCATCACTTTCTGTGGATGCACACAATATCTGTGGCTGTGTTAGTGAAAGCACTGATTGTGTTCTGTCATTTGCACCTCTCTGTCAAAGCATACAATTACAGAAAGAAGAGTTGCCTCTTAATAGGTGACAACCACATCATATCAAGCTCCTTCCCTCCTCTGGCCTTGTCAACCGCCCCACAACACACACACACACACACACACACACACACCCACCTGCCCGTCTGCCTGTCTGTTAGGAGAACACTGTTGTCAGCTCAAGATCACCTTCACTTTTCACTCACTTCAAAGTGTGTGTGTGATCATCCCATAAACATGTCACCAGTCAGATTTCCATTGCAGATCCAGAGGACAAGTTTCTTTATTAGACTGCAGTTTGATTGTTACAGTAGACTGCAGAGGGAAAAACTTCTCGATTTCATTGCTAGGCTTTAGTTTTTCACTTAATTAAAGTGTTGATTATTTTATGTGAAACATGCAGTGATTATATACAGTTCAACACATGAGCTGCCAGCCTAGTGCTTAATAATCAAACAGACTTCAGCTTTCACAGAAGGCCATGGATTTCGGTGAGAGGCGTCTCTCTCTGCTCAGTCTGCTGTGTTTATTCCCAATGGCTCAGCTCTGGCCAGCCCTGTTCTCTCCCCAGTGGCTCCTGCCCCCATCCTCCCCAGTCATCCCTCCCACACACACACACACACACACACACACACACACACACAGACACACACTCTCCCCCAGTGTCTTTTCGCAGACGTGCCAGGAGGGGTCGGCTGGGTGGGCAGCTCCAGCAGAAGGCCCGGCAATTGTTGAGGCCCCCATTGCCGTGGCAACGGGCCCGGCGAGAAGCCTGTGCCCATCTGTCGGCCCTGGCCCACAGATAAAGCCCTCCAACAGCTGTCCTCTCTTGCGCTGTCTCTCTCTCTCTGTCTCTTTCTGTCACGTTCTTCCTCACTGTCGCACCCCCCTCTTCTCAGTCACTCTCAAAGGCTCTTTCACATTCTCTCTTTCTCCAGTCTCTCTCACAGTGTCGTTTCTCTCTCTCTATCACTCACTCATGCAGACTCGCTCCCTCTTTCATCTCTTTAATCCAACTGCTCCCTCGTTTTATCCCTCTCCGTCTCCGGCCTTACATAACCTCTCTTCATCTTTTTTCCTGATGAAATGGGGCTCATTTTCCCTCAGCTGGGCCTATTGGTTTCTGGCCCCCTGGGCTGGCAGCCCCGAGGGGGAGACGCGTGCGTCATGTCATGGCCAGAAAACAACAGCTCAGCTGCCCTACCCACCCAAACGTGTTGTTCTCTCAATTGACACCTCAGTCACAACACCTATGCTTAAGTGTCAAGAGAGTGAACTTGGACTGCTCACAACTGTTGTAGCCTTTTTGACTTGAGCTGGAGTGTGTGTGTCTGTATCTGTGTGTGTTTTTTTGTAAATTATATAGTGTGTGTGTATACCACCAGGTAGTATGTGTGTATCTGTTTATTTGAAAAAGGCTTCTTTCACTCAGGCATTTGTGGATAAACACGTTTTTTAAATATGTGCTAGTGTCAGCAGGAGTGTGTGTGTGTGTATGTGTGTGTGTGTGTGTGTGTGTGTGTGTGTGTGTGTGTGTGTGTGTGCATATATACATGTGTTTCAGAGCTGTTTTTGTGTCAAGAGTTTATTCCACTATTCCAATAGCTATGCACTGTTTCACCTTAGCATTTTTGTCTATCATCAGATCCCTGTCCCTGGTGCCTGTGTGTGTGTGTGTGTGTGTGTGTGTGTGTGTGTGTGTGTGTGTGTGTGTGTGTGTGCGAGTGCATTTGCCTCCTGTTCATGTGAATTATTCCCCCCCTCAGTGTGAGGCACGGTCGCGGTTCTCATTGTTGCGAGCTGCCAGAGGCGGTGGCTGCTAACTCAATAGAGAAAGGTGAGCTTGTCTCGTCGAGTGACAGTGCGGCTCAGTCTTCCTAAATTATACTTTCAGCATGGAACAAATTTGCATTGTATTACTCCTTCGGCTGCCATCATCAGATAGGCGGCCTCGCCGCCCCCGCCTCAGCGCTTCATCTGGAGAGAGCTGGGCGAGCAGAGCCGAGCGCCGCACCGCGTTGGCACAGACCGCTCCGCTTCTCATCACTCCCAGCCACTCACATTAATTAGCTCGCCCAGCAAATATACATCGCCGCAAACTGCCCATGTTTGCTTGCGTATTATGAAATGCGGTTATGAAATGCATCGCACAGTAGCGTTACTGTGGCAGTGACTGTTCGTGGTGGACACCAAAGCGGTCATGACCTGAACTGAACCTGTTCTGTACTGTAGAGAAAGACTGTTGAGGGTACCTGTTTGTGCCGTGGCATAGCTAGATGTGTACTTTCATATTGGCTAGCAAGGTTAATGCTTCAGAAATGTGAACATTCAGTTTATGTGGGAAGGTGTGAACACAATTGGACACCCCAATAAGCAGTGTCTCTGTTTGTGTCTGTGCACAGTCTGACATTCGCTGTGTGTGTGTGTTTGTGCACATTCCATGGAAACAGAAAAGAGTAAAACATAAATACTGTAAGCTCATTTTTTTCCATGTTCATGACGTTCCTCATTGCTGGGTCAACAGATTATATTTGTTGCTATGGATAACTGTGAACACTAATGAGCCCATTAACACATCTCATGTCCATTTATTTAATGGTTAAAGAAGTTATTTATTTATTTAATGGGATTATAGTTAATTAATTAACATTATGGCTCCCATGGGTTATTTTATGCCCTTTTCTATTTTCAATATGAAACAAAGCGTCAGTCTGGCGTTATGAGTCAAGTCGAGTGTTCCTTGAAAGCAGTTAGATCCCCTCGTGGCAAAGACGTTTGTTGTGTGATGACAATGAGCAGCTGTGGATGTAAAGTGTGATGACTTTGTCTCACTTGCCAGGTAACTTGGTGGGGAAGCCTGTTGATGTAGTCAGGTGGCCCCTCTGCGCAGCATTTGTTGGAGCACCTGTGTGAGTCCATCTGTGTGTATGTGCTTTTCCCCCCATTTGGCGCTTATACAGCAGCTCTGATCCAACTCCTATTCCTTCACAGTCTACTGCTTACTCCACTCAGTCATTCAATCACTTGCACACTGAGACACACTCACACTCACACTCACACACACACACACACACACACACACACACACATATGCACTCATTCACCAGCGTGAAAAGAGCAAGAACAAACAGATCGCCTTAAAGCTCACACGCATTATTAGGATATGTAAATTCCCGCCATTTGGGAAACAAGGCGAGGAGTAATTCTGAAGGAGCGGCTGATGGTGGGGCGACGCGCTACTGAGCGCTGGAGTGAGTGAGTGAGAGAGAGGGAGTGAGCGAGCGGGCGAGTGAGAGAACGACTGAGTGAGCGACTGAGAGAGGCCTGCTTAATGGGGTGCTGGCTGTTCTCCGAGGCGACGCATCCATTACGCCGCCCTTATTACTGCCACATAATGGCTGATTTGTTGGCGGGGAAAAAATTGCCAAGGCGTCCGGATGTGAGCGCGCAAGAGTGACTGAGAAGGAGAGCAACTCGCATGGAGAGATGAAGTATATGCAGAGAGGGTGGGTGGGGGAGTGGTATGTTCTTCATATGAGCTTGGATCGTTTGGGATTGAATTAAGGCAGTCGCAATCACGTCAATATAGTCTCTTTTTTATATTTGTTTTTTTTTTGTGGTATATTCCACTAGCTCTTTTATCCCTGCGGCGGAAAAGTTTCTTTTGTGATACAGACGTGTGAATTGACTTTAGTCTTTGGAGTTTTTATATCTCAGCGGCAAAGCTCATTTGCTCCCGTCTCAAGTATCCAGAGAGACGGCATGTGGAGTGGCTCTGGGTGTCCGTGTCCTGTGAGCAGCTCTCAGTGGTAGAATGTGCCAGGCCGGCCAAGTCCAGAGGTCTTAGGCGTAGAGCTTTGGCTCTGGCACAAGGGCACGTCTTGTGCGCTCGGCACCCTGGGTGGTCAGACATGCCTTTGTGCCTTTGCTAATGACCACATACAGAGAGGAGAGAGAGAGAGAGAGAAGAGAGAGAAAGAAGCAACAGAAAGGGACAAACAAAGAGAGTCAAAGAAACTGAAACAAAGCCAAATCGCTTCTCCCTACTCTCCGACCTCCCTTCAGTAAGTGACAGTTCAGAGAGAGAGAGAGAGAAGCCCCAATGAGCTGGTAAGTGCTGGCTGCCCTGTGTTCTAGTCGGGCTGCCAGGGCAGTGCCAAGACCTCCTCCCCCCAGAGACTCCAGTCTGGTTACACAAACAAGCACCACATCCAGCCTCCGCAGACTCCCTCTGGGCCTCCACGTCTGCTGCTGACGGAACAGGTCCAACTGGCCCAGCCTGAACCCATCACACACACACACACATACACACAAATACACACACGCACACACACACATCACACACACACACACACACACATACACACACGCACACACATACTGTACACCCATCACACACACACACACACACACACACACACACACACACACACATATACACACAGATAACTCAGCCGCTCGTTTTGAAAAGAACAATGGGAGACTCCATTGTTGCACAATAGGACGTGTGTTTTAAAACGCACCACAGCATTCTGTAAGGCTGCTGAGCAGTATGGAAACAGGCCATGTGGAGTTCTTCCTGGAATTTAGGGCGCCAAGCGCACTTCTATGCTTGTGAAACAGTCACACGAACAGGAGCTAGTGCACAGAGGTCAGAGATAAAAACAGGTGTCGCTTGATGGTAAAGACTATTATGAAGGTCCAGCATTTTCATGAATTATTTAAATCCATACCCCATTTGCTCATGTGCATTGGCACATATATATATATTATACATAACATAGTGGTAAATTCAGGAGATTATGTTCACATGGATGAAAGGACCATAGTGCCTGACAGTATGTGCTGCATGTGCAAGACTCTACTCTTTTTGATTCATATAGCAACGAGTGAGAGATAGCAGAGCAGTGCAGTGCAGTGCAGCGCATGTTTGTGTGGCATCGGGGAGTCGTTTTTCTGAAAGCATGTGCTTACTTGTGAAGCGTGTGTATGCGTGAGTAAGGGGGGGGGGTAAATGATGTGGAAATTAAATTCACCTTGAAGTGTCCTTTTCTGTCTTTCCCTTATCCCACCCCACCCCCCACACACACACACACACACTCACACACACACACACACACACACTCACACACTCACTCACACACACACTTTTTCTCCCTCTCGCTCTCTCTCCCCTGGTCTCTTCCTCTCCGTGCTGCTCCCTTTCCTCCTGGCTTTGAAAGCGGCGCGGCAAGGAAGTTCAAAGGGAAGCTGCTCTCCCGGCGAGCGTGTGCGGTGAATGAGGAACGATAGCGGGGGCTTAGACGAGAGGCCCGCCGCCTCAGAACTCTAATGCACACTTTGCTCATCAAAGGGCCGGGACGGCTTAGCGCCGCTCGGCGTCCTTCCCTCTTCCCCGTACACACCCCAATTAAAAGCGGCAGCCAGCCGCTTTAAGGAGAGGCGGCCCAGGGGAAGAAGTATGGGGCTAAATTAGCGAAGGGTGGGGTTGGGTGGGTGGCTACGGCTAGGTTTGGCAATGCTTTATCAGTTTTAGGGACCTGTTTGACATCTGTCATATCCCAAACCCCACCCTCCCTCATAGATACATTATTTGAAGTCATTTCCTGTTAATATTCCTCATCAGCATTTATGGATGACAATGATCAATGGTATTAAACTGCCTTATATTGACTGGCCATTTTCCCTCCAATGAGGAA